>NC_088200.1:43726237-43842573 GCF_028769735.1 Zonotrichia leucophrys gambelii | reverse complement strand
TAAAACTCACAACTCCAGCTATGTTCTGTAATAAAATACAAGTTTAAGTGGAGATAGATAACTTTGGCTCATTATTTTTGTTTCCTTTAGAGGCACCTGATTTGGCTGAAGTCCTTTCCAATGCAACTCTAGTTAATCAAAGGTTAATCAAATATTCCCCCTTGTACATACACAAACCCCCAAATTGTTTACAGCGGGTGGAGCTGCTGTAAAAGGGGCTTTGGAAAGCAGGAATTGTGATAC
This sequence comes from Zonotrichia leucophrys gambelii, assembly GCF_028769735.1. Lineage (NCBI taxonomy): Eukaryota > Metazoa > Chordata > Aves > Passeriformes > Passerellidae > Zonotrichia > Zonotrichia leucophrys. Next base: position 43,842,330 of record NC_088200.1, on the reverse strand, counting down.
AGACTGCTTGTTACCAGACGTAGCATATCGCATCAGGAGAAAAAGCAGTGCTGCTTGAACAACGGAGGGGTTTTATTTGTGTCAGGGCTGCAAACCCTGCCTTTGCAGAAAGCCTCATGTACCAATTTGTGCTAAGGTTGACCAAATCTATCTTTATCATTCCTGCATCATTCCTGCCAAGGTCAACACCTGCAAAAATATCCTTCTGCCTGCAGTGTTGGAATATCCACTTTTTTTTAACCAGTGCTAATCTTTGCAAATTATGGTCAAGATCACCAGAAGATTTTAGTGTCCCACTTTGCATGTGTTTTTTTTTTTTTCAATTCAGGAGGAAGGGAAGCAAAGTAAGACTTCTTTTCCTTACTATCAAAGACCCAGAAGTTCTGTTATGCCTTCTAAAAATTAAACAGTATTGTTTTCCAATAGTCAAGCTCTGTTTAGCCTAGATATTTTTAAAAGCACCTATTTTCATCATTCTTCTGAGTTACAAGTAGCATCACTCATTAAATCACCCCTAATGCCTAGTTTTTTTTGGTCTTTTCCTCAGACTAGTCTTTCATTCTTCTTTACCTGGAAGCACTAGACTTGAGTAAACCACTTTTTCTTACATACTTCAGCAACCACTTCCTGAATAGCTGTTCATCCATTTCTGTTCCTGTATTTACTTCAGATGTCCTTTCTTCTGAAGACATGATGTTCAGGCTAAGCCTTGTTGCAAAAAGACAAGGGAGAATAAATAGGAAAAGGGACAATATTAAAAATTTTGTTAGAAACAATGTCATAAGCCTCCTTTTGAGTGGAAAGACATCTTTTCAAGCAACTTTTTAAATGGAAAAGAGATGGGAAGAAGATACAGTCCCTTGAGGACTGACCATTTGAATGGAATGATTTGCCGTTGTGGATTGAATTCTCTCTGGAGTCAGAGAAGATCTTGCCTGCAAGTGGGAAGAAGGGGCCAGTGGCCACAGTCAAATTCCCCTGGGATCTCTTTCCCAGCCTCATCTATGAGTTTTATCCCAGCACACACTGAGTTTTCCTTACAAAGAGATGGGTGTAGATAATCCTTGAAGTCAGCACAGGGTACAGCTGCTCAGAGAATGATCCTGAACAGGGGATGAGACATGTGGATGGGAGGAGGGAAGAATTATTTCCTGACCAAAGGGGGCAGCAATGCCAGAGTTTCATCTAAGTCTGAAGTAAAGGTCTGAAAGGTGCAACTTAGAGTGGTTGGCTTCATTTTGGTCTCTCACCTATGAGAGCCAAGAATTTTATGGTCAAAACCAGTGATGAAACAGGTGGTAGGTGGACCTTTTGCCTTCATTAGGTCTTGCTGAGAAACTTTTTTTTTGGAGGAGGAGAAATAGAGCCATCTTCTCAGTTGGACTTAGTGCATGCTAAATCCCCATTGCACATCAATATTGACACTATTAAAATCAGTTTAAATAAGGGGTTTAAGCTAGGATACAACATTAATAACAATAGGTGACTATGTTTTCCTTTCTCTCAAAGTATGGAAAATAAATTAATTCTCAATGTACCTGTTCAGAAGAACAAACCAAAACTTTTTATTTTGTCTGTCTGCTACTTAAGTAGGACTATTCATTACTCAGGTTTGTCATTTAGGTTTAAGTTTTCTCAAAAACTGAGCATGCATGCATATGCACGTGCATGTGTGTGTGCGTGCATGTGTGTGTGTGTTCCACAAGATGGGAAAGGTAATTGAGCCCCATGAATAAATTTTAAAACAAAATAATATCTGCTCAGGGTGACTTATAAATAAATATGAGGCAACTATTGATGCCAAGTGTGATCATGCCATTTGATTGCAGGTTAAATCAGTCCAGATTTAGAAACGTAAACTCCTTGATTTGTATGGAGCAAGACATCTGTAGGTGGTTTATTAAAGCCTGCTGATGTTTCCAGAACTAAATTTGTGCAGATATGGGCCTCTGGGTAGCTGTATGGAAAAAGCAGAGAGATACTTTTTGTCTGGTTACCTGACTTCCGGCCCTTGTACAGGTGTGCTTGAATAAATTAACATCAGTTACCTATGATGAGCCACTGCAAACATTGTCAAGGGAGGTGAAGATGTGAGAAATCTGTTACCTGCCTCCTGTTATCACCTCCTTGACACAATCTTCCTTCTGGGCTTGGAATCTTCTGCAAATAACTTTATAGAGAACTGTTTTCTATAAATGCTCTCAATTCTAGCTCCAAGAAATATAAGACTTTGCATCTGTCCATGATAATTATTACTGTATTCCCCAAATATAATTAGCTGTCACATACAACTTGAATTTCCTCCAATAAGAACAAGAAAATCCAGTTTTAAGACACTGGGTATTTGATGAACCATTTGTGAAGAGACAAAAATTGTATCTGATACATTTTTAAAAATCTAAACACATTTTACACCTGTACTATTGTTTCTGGTTGTGATGCAGTTCACAAAGAGACTAGCTGCATATCCAATACAATTGAATGAACCATTAGGTTTTCTCTTGCAGAGACACTAAGATATGTGTCATTGCTAATGTTCACATAACTCTTCCTTACCCAAGAGAAGCTGTATCATAAAGAAACATTTTGTGCCACCCCTAACAGAGATCTACTGATCTAACATCTTCCATGAGTAGTCATGTTGAACACAGACTGTCTGTCATATTGCATACTCACCAATGTGAACAGAAGAAGCAGAATTAAAACTAGAATGCATATAAAAAATGTCTTGAAAAGATGTTTAAGTCAGTTTTAAATAAGATTTTTAAATTTAAAAGAAAATAAAAAAATTGAAGCACGAGTCTGCTTATGTGAGCAAATATCGAAGCATCAGTTCTGGTGTGGAGGGAGTTTTTTCCAACTACATACAGTCATTTATTTGAGATTTGAATTGGAGGTGGTGGTTGTTTTTTAAAACAACTTGCTGTCTACATTTTCTTGTGCTGCTTTGGTATACAAAATTATGTCACTAAGAGAGGGAGAATACAGTTTTTTATGCAGTTCAAGAAGCCTCATTTTTATATGAACTGCAAATGAGCCAAGATACTTTCAGTGACCTGAAAAGTTTATTTAAACACACTGCTACACCAGGATTAACATAGGTGGGAAGCATAAGTAAAATATTGAAAAGACTAGCCAAAAGCAGAACATGTATTGAGCAATATTTTTGCCTGGTATTTATTGTGACAAATAGTGTAAATGTTTAATGTGTTTTGTCCAAGTTTCCTGCATAAGTTCTGTGTGTTTTCTGTTTGGTGAATGAGGTTATCTGGGAAGACAGGACAGGGAACATGACAGCCTATCATAATATCCTGGTTGCCCCTAGGTTCGTAGAAAATACTGAAAGAACCACAGATTTTCCAGAGAAGGGGAGATAATTATTTTCCATTCATTTGAGTAAATCTAAAGCTGTTTCCCATTTATGAAGATGTCCCATCTTCCCTAGAGTCTTTTGGAAGTGGGTTAAATAAAACATCTACCTACATAAGTTCCTGCAGGGAAAGCCTCTAGCTGTTCTTTTATACTTAAGAGCAGAAGGTTGTAAGATTTCTGCTACAGTGAAAGAAGCTGTAGTTTACAGATAGAAGATAACACCAGGACACTGCATCCAAAAGTCTGGGTGGAACAAGACACTGCACACTCTCAGGTGCAGGAGTCTGGGGAGAAATAATGAACAGTGAGGGAAACAAATTTATTACTGCCCTTTGGATTTACGGCTTTCAGTGAAGGACAGAGACAGGCAGGTAAATGCTGTCATACAGACAATCATGATCCATTCATTTGTCAGCTGTGCATGTCTGTTTGAAAAGAGAAACTATCAATTCAAGAGGTAAACTTTTCATCAGCTCTTATACCCTGACCAAAGCTTATTAATAGCTGAGACCATTTGCTTTTCCCCATAATGACAATGCTGCTCTTTCCCCTAGATTTGAGCTGTTTCATTCATTGGAACATGAACTGAGTGACTGTGTTGGGACATATACGAATTAATGTGAGTAAGAAAATTGGTGAGGCAAGTCTTATGAATGAAAACAAACAAGGAAACAAACAAACAAGCACACACACACAAAAAAAAAAAAAAAAGAAAACCTGAAAGAGGGAAAATTTACCATGTGTAGATGCCTCAAAATAGCTTGTAGATGCCTCAAAATAGCTATAACGCTTTGTTAAATGGTAGTGTGCCAGTTCTATCAGTATATCTAGATAGAGGTTGACATTTCAAAATGTGTTTTGAAGTAGAATTATGTAGCAGGTGATCAGTATGTTAAAACAAAGATCCTTTGGATTTCTATTCCATTGCTTTTTGACAAAATACATCTTAGCCACTGAGGTAGGTTAGACAGGAGAATTTTCCACTGAAATACATCGTAGTAAAATATGTTACTCAAAAACAGTTGTCAATTTATGGGCTCTGGGGAAAGAAAATTTAAAATCCAACTTCTCTAAACCTGGAACATTTTTTATGATTATACAAGCTGCTAGTCATTAGCAAATATGACAGGGAGTAAAAGCAAATTTGTGAAGTAGAGCCTATAGTTTCAGAAATATACTGTTCAATTAGAAAATATTAGTGGTAAAGCTAAAAACACTGCTCACTGCTTATCTCAGAGTGATCCTGAAGGAAGACACACAGAGTTATGAAAGAGAATTAAGTGCTCCACAGTGTCAAGGAAGGGAGCACTGTGTAGGTACTGCAAGTGCACTGCAAGACACTGTGCACAGCTTTTTACTACCCCTTAATCCTGAATAGCAGTGCTAAAAGTTTGCTATCCTTTGTCTCTTCAGGCAAACAGTGCCACACATCATGTACCAGTATTTGTGATGCTATGCTGTAGTACCTCAGTAGAAACCACTCATTCACGTCCAGCACGTACGCATAAAATGTTCTCTAATGGTACCTCTAGAGGTACCTCAGATGGTCTTTTGGGACCTGAGGTAACATAGGAATATCTCAGGTGAGATACCTCTTATCACTCATCACAAGTTAAAATTTTAATGGCAAACACTGGATATTTCCTGACAACGGTTTTAAGCCCACTGCTTCTAAAAAAAATCTAAGGCTTTTTGTAGTGTTTCCTGCTTTCCAGCAACATCTTCTAAATGAGCAGTTTACCATGTGCTAAGAAAACTATTTTTTAAATTATTTTTTTAATTAAGAGTCTATTTCACATTTAAGCTTGCCCTGAACAGCATTGCTTTAAAAGATCCGTCTAAGAAATAATTTAACATTCTTGCCATGAGGCACCTTCAAGCTTCATATAAATGGACCTGGAAGAGAAATGAAAGGGTTTTAGATTTGCCAGAAATGTATGCTCCCATAAAGGAGAAAGAATTGCAGGACTTTATTGGCATTGCGAATAAATGTAAAATGGTTTGTTTTGTGTGGGGAAAGCAGAGGAAGAGAAGGAAAGAATAATATTGTAATAAGAAGATATTTTTTGATGTCACTTTGGTTTTCTTTTTTTTTTCTTTTGAACAAAGAGGGGTAAGAAAGTCCCAAGCTGTATGTCTGTGTCAGACTATAAGAGTCTAAAACACCAAATGTAAATTACAGGCTTTATAAGTTGTTATTTCCAATGTTACTGAATTTTTTTTCAGTGCTTTACAAACTTTATTGCTTATTTTATTAACTAGGGAAAAGTGTTTCACATTTCGAGTTCAATACATTTTTTCCCCCCTTTCTTTCCCTCTTCCTCCCTCTCTCCTTTTCTTTGTTATGCCGGAATAAAGAAAGTAATTACAGTTACTTACAACAGAAAATACAAATGGGACATAGTTAATTTTGCTGCCTGTAAACCTTAGGTTGTAGTTTTGTGTTTTACACACAATATGTGGAAATAAAAATAGACCAAAGGTATGTGTGCCTGTGGATGTGTGTACTGAAAGAAAGACATACATTATGTTATTAGATAAGGATGTAAAAGTACAATGGATAGAAAGAGAACTTGGATTCCCTCTCAGATGGTAAATGAGCCCTTGTTTCAAGATGAAGATGCACACAGATATATCTACAATATATATATAATGTATTATGCAAGACTGAGAAGCAAGATTTCATGAGGAGGGGCCCTGGCAGGAATGATAACAGATCCTGCGCTAGATATCTCTCGGGTCTGATAGCCAGATAGGGGAACAACTCTAATTCTGCAGCCTTTTTAGTCTGTTCTGTCACAGAAGGGGCACTGCTGGGTCAGTCAGCTCACTAGTAATTGTGTTTTACAGACTTCTAAAGCAATTGGCTCAGTCAGTCCCAATTCAATAAAAGTGTAGAGCGAGAGTGAGAGCACTTTTGTTCTATTTTTTACTTGAAATTATTTCATTCAGCAGTCTGTCTTTTTTATTACCAGGATTTGACATTAGCACTCCAAGCTATATTAGCATCCATTTCAGCAGTTCAGTAATGGTATTAAAAAAACACTTAACTTCAACGGTGAATGGTTGTATGACAGTACCATAAAAATCCACATTAAAAAAAAACTTATGTATTTGTCCCTGCAAATTATTTTTCACTCGTTTAACCACTTCAAAACTACACTCTCTTGACTGGTGTTTGCAGGAGCTTTAGCAGCAAGGAAGGCTTGTAAAGGGGCTGCAACTGCAGCAACAATGGCATAAAGAGAAAAATTAAGACATTTGAAGAAGAAAAATGTGATAGGAACATGCAAGCATACATACATATACAACAAAGACCTTTCATTTTGAGTGGGTGCCTGTCATTCATCAACTGAAGTAAGATTTCTAAACTCAAATCACTCGAGGTAAAATCTTTGGCATCTTCCAGATTTCTGGGATTTAATTTTGAACCCAGCACTCTCCAAGCTTGGGACGGCAGCCTAACTATCTTGGCACTGCAGCGCATTCATAAATGACTGCATTAGGTTCTAAATTTTGATTAAACATTCCGTAATTAATCAATGGTAGACATGAAGCAGTTGGCAAGGTCCAGAGCTGCAAAATGTTTAAGACATAAAACATTACAAAGTAATTAGAATGTGCTCCTTCAAGAGAAGGATTGCCTTCAATAAAGAGGTAAATGATAGCATCATGTTTATTGTGGACGTAGGCAGCCAGTGCAATATGATAAACTGCAGGAGATACACGTATCAGTAATCATCCGCATTATTAGTGTCATTAATCATAATTCTAAAAATATGACAGCAGCAGCCAACTTTTTGACCAATTTTGCCTCTGCCTGTTGGCCGTTATAACTTCACTAATAGACTGCAGAGCTCCTGTGCGTGGCAGTTTGCATTGAGAATGGAAGGTTAATTATATTTGAGCTGCTGATTCCTTCTCTCCTCGGAAAAGACTGAGCACTTTGACAATCCCAGGAGCTCACTGCTGTTAAACCAGTAAAAGTACTTTATTGAAATTTTTTTTGTTGGTCAGGAATGAGTAGATGTTTCAAATGAGATATAAGCGCCAGGCTGGGACAGCTGCTAATGTTTCTTCCAAAATAATCCTTGGACAGCAAGCTGAACTTAGATATCTTTGCACATTCTCCTGTGGATGAGTAAAAAGTTGAGAATTTAATAAATGCTGACAATAGCATGTATGGAAAGATCTCAGAGGATTGAAATTATTGAGAAGTTGGGGCATCAATGAAAGGAGGTTTTAGGATAATCAGCTATCTGTGGACCTGATAGCGGTCCTTATTTAGTAATTTAAAATTACTAATAGAGGAACCCTATTGAAATGCCACATCATATTTGGTTTTATAGTTCCTCTGGTATTATATAAATAAAACCAGCATTTTTAGACAAACAAACATTAGGAATGAGAATTACTATTGTATTTTCATCAAAAGAAATGGTTTACAGATTTGCTGTGGCACCTGAAATTGTACAAAACTATCCCTCGACCTCAGGTTTTATTATGATTATTTCAAACTTGAGGTTCAATCAATAAAGAATCTGTAAATCTCCTAAGCAAACCATGAGATAATGTGTTGCTGTGCATCAACATCTAGAGAAAATATTTGGTTTGAAATCAGAGCTAGGGGAAAACTAGGAAATCTATCTGAATTTTTTCTTTATTTCTGCATAAACCGAAACTTGGAGTTCAGTAAAATTCATGAGTGGCATGCTGAACTTTAGGGTGTGTTTGTCAAAAACTTGCAAAATTATCACTTTTGGCTCTAGCAGTAAAATTAAATGAAGGATGAAAACTTCTGATTGCAAAACTGGGTTGATGTAAAATTTAGATCATTTAGGTTTGAAAAGAAACATTAATGCATGTATTCTTCATCCATTCAGTATTTCTTAAGGGAAAATGCATCTTGTGTCAAGGACTAGCAAATACTTCAACAGAGTGGATATGAGCACTTTATGCAGGACTGCAGTACACTGCACCAGCTAAACTTCTCTGTAGAGCTTGTGTAAATTGTAGAAAAAGCTTTTGAGTGATAGACAGCAGTGCTAAGCACCTGTTATGCCCATCAAAGGACCTTGTCATATGTATAACAACTTCTTGTGCCTGTAACATTGTGGCACTGCATTAGTTCACTTAGAAAATATTCTGTCAAATAAATCCTCTTATTCTAAACTTTCTCAGCCCGTCCAAGAGTGCTGGCTATTTTGTAATGAGTCTGTTTTGCTTCCAGGCAGCTAGTAAAGTGAGAGGTTGAAGTGCTGCAACACAGTTCTAAACGTTTCTCAGCAACTTTGGCAAGTATGCCAGTTGTTGTGCTTTTAGTTTTTAACATCTTTTGATCTTTAATGGACAACAAGAGTAATATATTAAAGAGTTCACCATAACCTCAATGCTTCTGAGCATGCACAACTGTTGTGAATGCATAATTCTGTTCACACCATAAGGACCATTTCATTAAACACCTCAACAGGTGTGTACTGAATTATTGCACATTTCAAAAGTCCCAAGCCTGACAGATTGGGTTTTTTAAATTATTTGGTAGCAAAAATTGCCAACAAATATCAGTTTTATATTTAACCTATTTGCCCACACAATCAACTATCCTGCCTTCCTAAATGCTATCACTGCATTAACATTTTTATGCATTCCATGGTGATGATAAATTGTTTTCTGACTCTAACTGTGGATTAAGTATGCAAAAGGCATGTTTGCCACTGCCAACAAACCAATAATTCTCACTAACATCTTCAGAGTTACAACATTTATAAAGTTGCAAAGTGGAGTAAACAAACCATCTGTTTGGCTTTACCATATATGTCATGCTCTCTTATTAGCATATTACAATTCATTTAGTAAACAAATTTGGTGATTTTGTTCATGTCAAAGTTAGAGGGAGCTTGAAGATGATTAACATTCCTGGGACAGGCACATTAATACATTGCTTCCTCTGCAAAGTTAAATGGCTTCTCAGGAGAATCACCCCTTGTTGACAAGATGAGACTGTCAATTTTGTTTGCCTGCCACATTAGGGGCCGTAAGGGGATGGGAAGCTCTGAGAAAGAGGAGCAGTGTAGGCAGCATAATTCACTGTGAATTGAAAAAAGAAGTCTAATTCTGATAAATGGTCGACCCCAATACATCCTACCTGTTATTACAACAGACGTGCCGTATCTGTGCAGTAAATTAGTTAAACCCCTAAAGAGTTTGATAGGAGCTTATCTTCAAGTGAATAATTTGAGTGTAGAGGGAGCTGTCTTCGTGACCAGTGTGAGTGATTTGTTTCATATTGAAAGGGATTGAAATGACTGGGCTCCACATCTTTAATTTGCAAGAACTTACTTGTCCTTTATTTCCTGTATTTAATAAGCACTGGGGGTTTTTTACTTTTTTTAATAGGTGCTGAACTGTATTTTACCTTTTGAATTTTCTTCCTATGAAAGGTTAATATTTTTCATATTCTGTGCAATTTTAGGCCTTAAGAGCTGATGCTATTACCTTTTTCGTGTAGAAATGCCATGGTTTTATCAGGTAGTATAGTATTTTTGCTTTGAGTCTTGCTGAAGTGTAGCCTCTATACCTACTTTTCCCCTAACACTCAGAGGCAAATTAAATATGATCTAATACATGGAAGCACTAATGTATAGACTTATACTTTGTCCTTGTTCAGATGAATGTGAATTTTATAATTTAGGTCAGATCAGGATCTCAAACTGTTACAATCTTTGCTTAGATTTATGGATTTTTTTTTCTTTTTAATTAAAAGAACGCAAAACAAAACAAACCCTGTATCAAAGACTGCTGATAGAGTGCCAAAATTAGAACAGTAAGTGAGACAATAATTTCTTTAACAGTTTCTGCAACTAATTAAATTCCAGGAACTGTTTTATTGTTGGTTCTCGTAATCAAATGGGAGAAATGATTGCTGCTTCTTTCTTGAAGAAGTATCAGAATTGAGGCCATTTCTTTCTCATAAATATGTACACTGTTATATTTAGCCAGAGTCTTACTTTCTGGTTCTTTGATTTTAGCTGCATGAAACTCAGCACTTTCAGTCTGCAGAGATTCTGAGAAAGCATAAAATTCTGGGTTTACTTTTCCATAGTGTTCACCTATTCTGGGCCTTTCTATGAGTTGTAGGCTTAAACAAGCAGGAAAGGGACATGAAATTGAGGTAAGAACATATTACTAAATTGTGTTAGAAACTAAAATTGTGTGAAAATTTAAAACAAAACCAAAAGTCTCAATTCTCTTTGCCTTTGAGGTGAAGAGAAACAAAGAAAACTTTCCTTTAACATTTCATTAAAGGTAAAAATGTAGGCTGAATACTGAGCTGAAGAAAAAAATCTCACAGGAGGGGTAATGAAAATTTCATTGTTTATATTTTAAACCAGATTGATAGAGCTTAGTTGTAAACTAAGTATAGCAGGAGGATAGCTTTTATGGGGCCTGTACAACTAGAGCAGTAACTTCCATATCTAGCTTTAATCAGTGGTTCATCAGTTTATACATAAATCACCAGCCAATTGTGTTCTGGCCTTTGATTTTCTAACAAAATCTTCTCAAACCACTGAAGATTTTGCGTTTTCAGGTTTTATAACCCAATAGTAGCTTCTGTCTTCTTTAAAAAAAAAAACAAATCTACTCTCACTCAGAAAAAACATAATTAGACAAAAAATAATTTTATGCTGTCTTTACATGCATTAAGTCTCAAAATATAATTTTATAGTGTTACTTAATGCTGGGATCAATTACTGATCTTGAAAAAAAGCTGACCGAAGACTGATGGCCTCCTGCCGTCACGTTCTGTTTGTGATTTCTTTGCAGTGTAAGAATGGTAGGACTAGGTGCCATTAATTTATCAAATCATGTGTTTGCCAGAAAAGTCACATTCAGAATATCTGAAATGTAAGAAATTACATTTCAGGGATGGTGGCTTTCTTGGAAATATAGGAAGAATGGTTGTGGCTTGATACAACTAGAAATGTGGGAATAGTTTCAGAATTTTAATGAACAACACCGTTGACTTTGATGATTGACTGAGATCTTTATCAGGGAGCTTTGTCATTTACAGTCAGACAAGAAGTAGTAGCTAGGACATTTTACTGGGACATCAGTTGGCTTGGCTTTTCTGTCTCACTGCATGAAGCAGTGGAAAATGGGTTTACACAGTCCCTAACAAATGTGCATCTCTTTCATTCTCACTCCTTTTCTCTCCCTCATCCCCTAATATTTAAGTATAATCATACTTTCTTCATGCTAAAATAATTAATAAAATAATACCATATGCTTAATTTTCAACAGCCTGTCCTGTTCTGAGCTGTGAACACATTCAACCTAATTTTTCATGCAGTTGGTTTTGTGACCTCTATAATGCTCACATCTAAATAAACAGCTCTATAATGCTCACATCTTAAAAAAACAGCTTTCTTAATCTGAATTCTCTCTCTCTGCTCTGTGCATCAGAGATGAGGTTTGCCGTGGTGAAGATAGGACTGCAGTTATGGGCACATCCAAATTTGGCCTTGAGTCATCTATAGGACTCATGCCAATTTCTATATCAGGACAAATTCTACTCTGATAAATTCCTTCTCCCTCACTTCAGAATGAAATTAAAAGACTGACTAAATAAAAAAACTAAACTAAAGTGGCCACTACATTTTTTTCTTTCCAACAAATGGACAGTAAATTAACAAAATCGGATTCCTTGACAAGTATAGAAGGAAACTGCTAAAGAGATCCCAGTCAGGATTTATGATCTGTGTAAATAGAATGTACGTTTAATTGACCATATTTCCTAGGCTTATAATCCCCTTCCTTTGGTTGGTGCACAGTGCATTTGTCGCTAAAAAAATTTGCAAGTAGTAGGTGGGGTGTAACCAACAGTGAATTCTGGTTAAGAAAGAATACTTCCATGAGCTTCGCAAGAGGAGGAAAATAGTACCACAGGTGAGATCATGCCCAGAATCAGGGAGCTTCTGTAACTGTTGTAGGATTCTGCATTGCATTGCTGCTGAAGTTCCTGTCTGAAAAGGCAGCGGTGAACTCAGAGGTTGACATTTCACCACAACCACACATCTTATGTGTATGATCATTATCATTATTATCCTCATGGCAGAACTGCTCCATTCTTATGGCCAAATTCACTCTAGTGAGAGCTTTGCATACACTTTTGCCTTCCATTTAAGTAATTAATTAATTAACAGTAACTTGGAAAGTGTGGTATTTATGTTAAAAAAAATCAGATATTCTGGGTCCTAGAATTTGCTCAAACTTCCTTGCCACACCAAGCTACAATTCAAAGCATCTTGGAAAAAATACCCTCCTCATTTTTATAGTATCTGACATGTAGTACAGACCTCAACAGGTATTTGGAAATTCTTTGCCCCAGATGGTATTTTCAGAACCAACCCTCTTCACCATCCCTTGTTGCCTAGGAACTGATAGGTGTAGTAACTGAAGCAGAGTGAGATATGCCTTTAGTTAAACTCATTTGATAGCATATTTCTGTCCGGAAGACTTCAATCACCAGTTCTCTCTACACAACATTTCCACTGTGAGGATCAAATGCCATTCTGGTAGTTGATGTACAAATGAACAATCTAGGAAGTCCAGAGGCTTTCAAAGGATTTAATAAGGTCAAATATTTTGTTTCATACACATATATTTATTTCTCCCAATCATTTATGTTCTTTAAGTTCTTTTCCCTGCAGATACAGCAGCAGTTGAAGTGTTGCAAATGACACCAGAGATGGCCTTAAATTAGCTAGCTGAGGTAGGAGAAGTAATGAAGCCATGGCAAGATGAAGCTCAGCAGGTTTTGGCATATTTTGCTTCAAGATTTTCTGTCTGTTTGATGGCAGTATTCATGTATTGGCACAAATCACTCTGCCCAAGCTGTGCCTCGGCTTACTTTGGGACCACTGTTTACACATACCTGGGAGCAGAGGAGGAAGACGTAAGGAGCTCTGTAAATCACATCAGGGAACAGAATAGCTGAAGCAAGAAACTTTAGGTGTCATGGGGAGGAGCAGATGAACAAGATGACAGGTGGTTAGCATTGGCTGAGGGCTCATAGGGGTCTCCTAGGGTTTGGGAGTGACAAAGCAGAGGAGAAAGGGTTGGATTAGGATGGAAAATGTCTGTTTGGTATGCAAAAGGGAGTCTGAGACTTTGGGGTGTTTAATAAGATCTCAAAACTTCAGTATCTAAATAAATGAATTTTTTTCACAACTCATACCTCCTTCTCCACTAGAATATTTTCACATATGATATTTAGGGACAGTATTAAGCACAAGTGAAATAGATTAAGAAATGAATGTAAAAGAATCAATTCTTTTGAACTGTGGTTGCATAATGGAAATCGACTGCTATGAATGAACCTATGTTCAGAAGTTATGAACAGCAGAGCTAATGCACTGCCATGAGTTCATCTTTATTATTGCATTACACCTGAATCAATTGATAAAGTAGCTTCTTTTTAAGGCTAGGAATGGCACTTAATTGAATAAAAGTCAATGTAATTATATTAGGAGAATCCAACAGTACTGCTGACAGCGGAAAAGGGACACTACTGAGCAGGGTGCCAGAACTGGTCCGCACATTTCTGCACATCGTTTGCCTGACAGATATTATGGGCTGGTACATACTTTAACTAGATTACTGATTGTTACTGCTGTAAGTGAGAATTTAATAAGGGAGGCATCTCTTCTTATCAGAGCATCAGCAGAGTTTGCATCCCTCCACTGGTCTTTCTCAGAATGGCCTTTGTCTATCTGGGGCTTGGTGCCCCCTCTAACATGGCAGTTTATTCTTATCTCTTCATTTAGTGAATGCTGAAGTTTTCTTCACTGCATGCCTGACTGTTGTTTTTCTCAGCAGAAAACCAAGGAAATAGAAAGTGAAAATGCATGGAAGCAACAATTACAGTTATCCTAACTAGCTTGTATGCTGAAACAAATTCCCATAACACAGGAGTGAAGAGGGGAGAGAAGGGGAGAAATTATAAGTACACACATGAGTACTTTATGAATAGTTTGCAGTTAGCCTTATGATGATAAGCACAAATGTGCTTTTACAGTCATTTAATAACTCTGGTCAGTGTGGACAGGCCTTCACAGTAAGCGTTTCCTGTACTGCACTTAGCTACTTTACACGGAGCTATATCCCATCTGAAACCAGGAAGGCAAGGGACCATCAGGACTACTGTTTATCATCCATGTATGTGCACTGCATGCATCTGTTCAGAACTCATTTGTGGATAATAATCAGTATGGTGTGAATATACTTTGATTAATTTGCATTATGTTTTCTGTATTGTGTGATTGAGTCAGTATCCATCAGGACAACAGTATAAATGATATTACAGCTAACAAAAACCAGGTTCACAATCAAGAATTTTTTTTAAGTCTGTGTTTTATTGATTTCAGATTTTTTTTTTAACCAGATATGTCTGGATTGGAATGTGAATTTGTTCTCTCTCTCTCTCTTTCTCTCTCTTTCTCTCTCGCTCTCTATCTCTCCTCCCCCTCCCCTTTCTTTCTCTTTTCTCCGCTCCTCTCTCTCTTTTGTGATCTCAATTTAGCAAAAGATTAGAAAGCTGATCTTATCACAAGGTAAGCTCAGCCTTCCTAAGTGCAGTGTGGGGATATGCATAATTACACTTCTATGCCTCAAAAAAGCAATGGTGCTATATTTGCTTGTGTGAAAAGAGTATTTCCCATGTGGGGCAAAACCAAGAAATACTCTCCACTTTTTTTCCACCCTTGCCCATACCTCTCAACTGTCTCTCATTAGGAGAGAAATCCTCTGTTCTAGACCACCCCCTTACTGGAATAATTGCATCCCAAGCACACACAATTCAATTAAACTACATTTTAGTATCAGTTTTATGTCAGAGAACAGTTACTTGCATTTGCAGATGAATGGGACATATTAGTTCTATTGCTGTTTGTTTATTCCCTTAAGTTACATGCAATAGATAAATTAATCACAAAGTGTTAGAAAATTACAGAGATTTACTCCACATCAATTTAATCTTCCTACATTTGCATTTGTTTTATTTATTTGCATTGCATTGCTGTACCATGTTTGCGACTTCAGTTGGTTGAGAGGTATGTTTTAAAGGGTTTCTTAAAATAAAAGCTTCCAATAAGGACATATTGCTAATAGCTATTGTTCCTCTTCTCCCTTTTTTGTTAATGAAGGACCTGAATGTCTGTAAAATATTTGATCATTGTTGTGTCTTCCCTTGCCAATTTTGTGCCTAGTGCTTTTTTGCAAATTAAGCTATTCCTATGTTAAAATTCTCTCTTTCTCTCTCTCTTTCCCCACCCTCCTCCCGCTCCCCACCCCCCTCTTCTTTTCCCTCCTACATTTGGGCTCTGATCTGCAATTTATAATGGGCAGACAGACTGGTGAGTCTGCATGTTGTAAATTGCGGGTTTGGGTCCTTAGCTTGCAAAGAATGTTATGCAGTAGAACTTCGCTAATTCTTTTTTTGCTGACTCGAAATTCAAGTCACCCTCCAAAGAAGCTGAATAAATATTTGTCATTTCCTTAGCAATGCTGCGCATTCTGAAAACTGAACCCTAAAGTTTTCTGTTACTGAAAACTTTGCACTGATATCCTATACCTAAGCACTTCAGCAAAATGAGCATGTTCTGTGTTCTGAGGTTTTGATGTCCATCATGTTTGTTGGTTGCATCATTAATTCAGAAAATGCAATTTTTCAAAGAGGGTTTCCTGACACTACTGCAAATCAGTGAGGTTCTACTGCAGTGGATGAATAAAGCCAATGCCAAAAGTGGAGAGCAGAATGCAGTTTCAAATAATAGGCTATTTTACACATTTACTAACCGAAAGGCTTACATTGTTTGCAAATGTAGGTCTTTATTTCTTGAGAGCAAAGGCCCAGATCCTGTAAAACACTTTAGAGTTTTTTAATTTGCAGCTCTTGGGATCTAGTTTAAAATCCACCTCCATCAGTGACAGTTTTCCATTGCCTTAATATTTGCAGTAACTTCAGCAAATACCTAAACCAAACCATGCTTAAGGTTTTTGATTGATTTGAGGCAAAATTCTCACTGCCAATAATGGGGTTTTTTACTGGACATTACACTGCTTGAGTCAATCAGCACTGCATGCAGACAAGGAAAAGGACAAGGAGGAGTGGCAGTGACAACTTAGAAGGATGAAATCACTAACTTTGACTAAGGTTTTCAGAAACTTACATGTAGATTTCAAAGACTTGTTCTCTTAAACCCCTTAAGTCTTCTTCATCTTGGTTTGGCCTGATTCTGAATCCTTTTATACATGAATTAAATTACCAGAATCAGGACCTCTAACAATGTCTTATTTGGTTACCTCTATTTTACTTTGCTCAGATATTTCACTTACAGAGTTATGTGAGTACATATATATATATAAATATAAATATAAACATCTTTTTATGTATGTATGTGTGAATAAGTATATAAAAACATGGCTAGACACACATTCCATATATTAATATTTTTGCCTCTTGAAGAGAAAGAAAGCAGGGATTCAGGAATCAAGAAGATAATTTTGTACTTTTTGCTAGTACAATTTATTATTTTTTAAATTTCAAATAAAAGTGCTGTAGCTGCTGTTGGACACTAATGTTGAGGAGCAGCAGCTAAAAAGAAAAGCAATAAGGGGGGGAATTTGCTTGTTTAGTTTTTATGTTGCAATTTGCCCACTTATAAAAAGACTGAAATTTCCAAGCAACGTGGATAGAGGATATTTTTATGAGAAATTATCAGTAAATCATAATTTGGATTTGGTGCTTGTTGACTGTATGTTTAATCAAAAATACTGTACATTTTTCCTTTTCTCCCTTCCCTCTTCCTTTCCCAGACACAGTGCTAACATAAACCTGCACCGTAAACTGTTGACCAAAGAACTGGATGACATGGGCTTGGACACTTCACAGCCTTCCCTTAGTAAGGACCTCCGCGATGAATTTTTGGTGAAGATATATGGCGCTCAGCATCAGATGGGGCTTGACATAAGGGAAGACACCTCCTCGCCTGCTGGCACTGAGGATTCCCATATGAATGGGTACGGCAGGGGCATGGCAGAAGACTATATGGTACTAGACCTGAGCACCACCTCCAGCATCCAGTCCAGCAGCAGTATCCATTCCTCAAGAGAATCTGATGCAGGAAGCGATGAGGGTATTCTCCTGGACGACGTCGATGGGGCAAGTGACAGCGGGGAATCTGCCCACAAAGCAGATGCCCCTGCCTTAGCTGTAGGTATGGGCACCGATGTCCCAGGATCCCTCATGTTCAACAGTGTTTCGGTGAGCAACGGTGGGATAATGTGTAACATTTGCCACAAAATGTACAGCAACAAGGGAACCCTCAGAGTGCACTACAAAACAGTGCACTTGCGAGAAATGCACAAGTGCAAAGTCCCTGGGTGCAACATGATGTTCTCCTCTGTCCGTAGCCGAAACCGGCACAGCCAGAACCCCAATCTGCATAAAAACATTCCTTTCACTTCGGTAGATTAGGTCAAGGATGGACACAGCATAATGCCAGCTCTCAGAGAGGGCCCACTCTACATCTGAACTGCCATATACAGTCTCCCTTCATATATATGCATATATGTATATGTATATGTATATGTATATGTATATGTATATGTATACGTATACGTATACGTATACGTATATGTATATGTATACACACACTCATAAATATACATATATATATATATAATTTTTCTTTTCTTTTTTAGCAAAAGAAAAAAACACCAGGTGCTTTTTCCCCTTTCTTGGTTGTTGGGGTTTTTTTCTTTTTTTTTTTTTTTTTTTTTTTTTAGTAGAAACAAAAACGTAGGACCTTTAATTTGGGGGAAGAGATTCTTGATAAAAAAACAAACAAACAAAAACAAATAAATAGAAAAGCTGCAGTTGTCCCTAGTTCTGTTAGAATGTTTTTGGTCATCTCCAAAGAGCCAGTTTGTTCTTCCCATAACTTTTGCCTGAAAAAAAAGAACAAAAAAGAACAAAAAAACCAAACCCAAAATGAAACAAAAAAAGAACAAAAAAACACACAAAAAATCCCCCCAAAAACACAAAAAAATTGCAAACAAACAAAAAGAGAAAGAAAAAACAATCTACTTAGTTGTCTTTGTGTCTTCTAAGCATTGGGGATAACGTTCTACTAAGCATGGCTGTTACACTTGTATATATATATTGAGCCTTAACAGGCCTATGATGTAAAACAATTGTATTGATGGTGGTTTAACTCTAATTTTTTTGCTTAATTTTTACAGTTACCTTCAGCTGTTAGATAAGCAGGAAAAATAGTTTGCTGCCTAGTTTTACTCATTTATGTTAGCTTTAATGCACATTTTTAAAAGAACCACGGTCTTGTTTTAACTACCTGCTAGATATAAGTAATACAGAGGTGCTGGCATGCTTTACAGTACCTGATTTGATACAGTTTTTTTGTCTTGTACTATTACATAAATCCAGTCATGCACTTTTTCGTACACTACAAGGGGATGTGTAATAATATCCATGCTTTTTTTTTCTTAAACTATTGCCATATTTTCAGTAAGTGTCTTTAAAAAAATACACTTCGATAAAAGTGATCTGGTCAGTATGAGGGCATGAATGCCAAACAAAGAGTATTAGTGTTTAGTGTTAATACAAAAGTGCCAACTTTGCACACATTTTGAAAAAAGAAAATGTAGTTGTTCACCATAACCACAGTTGTAGTTTTTGGACTACACACAGAAAAATACTGGGGAGGCAACAGAGGTAAAGTGAAATACAGAATTCTTGGTGCTTTTTTCAAGTGCCAATTATTACTAGAAATAATAGTGCATCCTTATTCCTTATATACTACATTGCATAAAAGTGAAAAAAAAACACCCCAGAATTTTGTCATGTGAACCAGTAGAAATTTTGTTTTGTCAAACATGCATAATATTTGGGGATACAAATGCTGATACTACTTGTCACAGAACAAAGATGAATATAATTTTGTGTGCTTCTTATTATAGCCTGGATTTTTGTGGTGTTTAAAAAAAAAAATCAAAATGAACAGGGAAATAATGTTAACTATGTTGTTCTGTAAAGTTGTCTTTTTTGCAATGGAAAGTGCTGTAGTATGATTAAGGCATGTTTTATAGAAACAATCAAAAGAAATTAATGACAGAAGCACTTAGTAGCTCTGAAAATATATGCTGGACTTTTTATTGGGTAACTTTCCCTTTGGATAAAATTAGAAGACAGAGAAAAAGGATGTCTAGTTGTGTTAATGTTTTGTGTTTCACTCGCATGATTTGTCAGAAAATAACAAAAGTCCAAGAAATATAGTAAGCAAGAGAGTGAGCCCAACCAGGAGACAGAGAAGGAGCAAGCAGTTATGAAAGGCAGAGAGAAAGGAGGCTGCCCTCTGAATTTTTTTGTTTCCTGTGTTTACACATGTTGCTTGAGCTGGTAAACCACACTGGCAGCCTTAGTTACCACAACATACTGACAGAGGGATGGTATTTACTTAAGCTCAATCTACAGCCAAAGCCATTAGGATGTGTGTTGTAGACTCTTTTCTTTACAAAACAAATAACAATAACAAAATCAAAAACAAACAAACAAAGCAACCCCTAAGGGATATTTCAGCATACAATAAAATATTCCTTCAGTGAGAATGTGTTCCTTTTCTGTATTTACTGACCCAGAACATTATTCTTAGCAAAGAGTCAGAAATGCTCCATTGTTTCAGATTGTTGCTGTATTGTTTTGCTGTGCATTTTGATTATTCTTACTTTTTAGGTCCACTTGAGTACTTAACTCCTATTACATTTTCTAGAGGAAACTCTTAATATAGATTTCCTCTTTTTTAGTACGTTTATGCATTTCAGTATTTTTGTTTCCAAAAGTAAGAATCAGTATCTAATAAATCAGTATTTCGAGTTGTAGAAAATAAAAGAAAAGTATTTCTCTATGAATTCTCATTATGTTCCTATGAGTTACAAGCCTCTGATCATTTTTTTATTTTGTGCACTCATGAAGCCCTGAAAACATTTGTGAATTCCACAGAAACTATAAGAAAAATTTACCTTCTGGTTTATCAAAAAGAAACTTTATAGCAAAAACGTAAGCTGTTTCACTGACATTTTTCTTTCATCTTTTTTTTTTTCTTCAAAACCTCGACTACTTTGCCTTGTTAAATTGAGTGATATGCTTTGTTTTGTTTTATATTGTGCAAGCTCAGTGTGTTTGTGAGAAAGGTAAATAAGAACAGTAAGGGTGCATTTTTCCAAAACACATGAACCTTTGTAGTGTTACCTGTACTGCACTCTCATCTCCCCTCCCAGGCTAATAGGAACAAGTAATACAGAAAGTCTAAAAAATAAAAGAACGAAAATGGAATTATATATACAGGAAAAAAACCCACTCTTTTGTAGTATGCACGGTATAAATAAATATAATTTTTTAATGAAAAACGCATTTGAGGTATATAAAGAATTCCTCACTGAATGAATCACTGTTCAGTATTCTTATTTCACTATGGTTCTGTTAGAGGTCAAATGGGTTTGATAAGCTTGTTTGAAAATTTACACATCACCTGTAGATAAATTCAGAAGATCATTGATATAGAAGAAAAAAAAAATCTGCTTATTACATAAAATTGAACAGTGCATACTAAAAAGTAAGGAAGAAGGGACAAACCTCCAAAAAACTGTTAGGAGCTCACAAGTCCTATTTTTAATTTCATTCAGATTTTGCTTAATCTATGTAGAAGATATAATTTCTGTCTTGTGGACAGAACACTACTTACTGTTATTTTTAGGCAAATCTAGGCAAAAATAGTTTCTTCAGTGTTAGTGATACTAATGTCAGAACAGTGACATTCTTTTTTTTAGAAGGGCACTTACACTTACTTTGAATTGAATGGCATTTCCCTCCTTTCACCTTAGCATGCATCTCTATGAGAATCTGTATTTATCAGAATTGTTCTTGTGGTGGAATTTATATCCTTTGAAAAAATCAGACATTATCTGAAAAATTCATAAAGGGGCTCTGGCGTAGCAGCTTGGTTTTACTGAAAGTAGCATTTCTGGGTGATCTCAGCAGACCCAGAGTGCAGTAATAAGGACCAAACATCTCATCTCTTCAGCACAGAACATGGCCTGTAATGGAGTGATGACATGATAAGTATTGTGCAGTTGCTTATGTTATGATAAATCTGTGGCTATCCCTTTGGTTTCCAAACCTGTCAGTCTAAACCATTTTGCAAGAACTAGACCAGCTTTGAAGAAGATCCTCTTTCTTTACATGGAGTTTGTTCCTTCTTTTTTGGTTCCTGTAGTTATTGTGGTCACTCTTCCCATATTGTTTCACTGTTTTTTTCAAGGTAGTTGCATTTTTCTGTAAATATCAAAAAACCTTGTCTGCAATTAGAAAATAACTGTACTGAACCTCCTTTAGAAACTGAATTATTTGTCTGGAGGTTGTTTAGGATTTTTCTTTTCATTGTGAGGGTTGGAGGGTATGGTGGGTCAGGAAAGCATATGTTAATGGTTAATCACTAGGTATATTTTGAAAAACTGTATGAAAATTTGGAAGGAAAACAGCACAATCAAAGCACAAGAATGGAAACCATGAGTTTTAATACCCCTGGTAGCCCCTTCTAACTTTTTAGCCTCATACATATCATATCACTTACCCACTTGTGTTTCAGTCTGTTAGGCTATCACTAATACTAATACGATTTCGCCCATAAGTGTGCTCCTGTGAGGACCAATTAGCTGATATTAGTAAAGAACTAATTTAACTCATAAATATTTTTGCACACCTTAAAATATTCAGTCAATTTTTCTGAGCTATATTTCAATCAGGTACATTTTATTTTGTAGATGAGATTTTAACCTTGCCTTTTAAATTCTAGCTGATGCTGTGGTGACACTGTAGACATGCACACAAGGTATAAGCACTGTCACCAAGTCACAACTCAATTTGACAAAATGTGAAAGGTATAGGTTAAAAACTTTAACAGCACATGGACACTGCTCTTAAAGATATCTCAAAGGCTTTTCATGTCTGAGCTCATAAAATTTGTATGTTTCCTAGGGATCTGTAGATATTTTACACAGAAGAAATTCTGTAGCATGTTTGCCATGGGTAAACTTCAGTGTATGTTCCTTCCTTCCTTCCTTCCTTCCTTCCTTCCTTCCTTCCTTCCTTCCTTCCTTCCTTCCTTCCTTCCTGCCTGCCTGCCTGCCTGCCTTCCTGCCTTCTTCAGTCTCTCCCTCCCTTCTTCACTTTTAACCTCCCTTCTGCCTTCTCTGTCTCCCTTCTTCCCTGTCTCCTTTCCTCCTGTTGTGGAATTGAAAGTGTACTTTTTCTGCCTGTTCTGCAAGTTTATACATTTTCCATCACCTATATGTTTCCTATTCCATCCCCAAAAAAGGAACTGTTTAGGAAAAATTAGTCGAGTCAGGTTCTGTGAAGTAGCTGGCAGCAGTGGTCAGTACCTCAGTTGATTTGGTCTAGTACATTTAATAGGAAGTGGGGCTCCCAGAATGCACTTGAGTTTTCCCTGAGTTTTGGCCTTTTCCACCCAGCTGAGGATCTAACATAGCTAAATATATGGGGTAGGAATGTAAAAGCAACAAGACAAGGAGCTGTGTGGGTATCATGAAAGATGATAATTCAAGGTCTGATCTGTTCCAGAGATAGGAACCATTTTCAGGACCAGGGATTTAGTTCCAAAAATTTCTCCTTCAATGTGTATGATATTTTGTAATCAAAATGCTTGATGTGGACCCATTTTTCACATGGTGGTCATTAAGGATGTCAGCTGCTGTCAGAAAATAGGACATATTTTTAGAAATGTATTTGTGCTCAAATTCTGCAGGACATTTTCACAGCAACATTGGTGGCAGAGTAAATTATAAGGAAGGGAAAGCGTGTGGTCAAGGAGTGGACGCATGCTCCTCTTAAGTTTTTTTGCCACATATGTGAACAGAACTGTTCTTCAGTCACCAGAATGTTTTTGTCACTTTTCTCTTTGGGTCAACAGAATCACTCTTTTTATTTGAAAGGAGAAGCAAAGGTGTCTGTACTGAGGGCAGGAAGGCAGCAGGGGTTCTCTGTGGGGAAAAGATGAGTGGCAGACACATGATGGCAGCTGGTATATTTCAGTTCTTTCTTAGTTTTGTCTTTTTTCTTATGTAGTGACATAAGGAAAAGACTTTGCTGCTATAGTAACTCAACAAAACAGTGACTGTAGTGCTACTTTGCTAGATAAGCATCAGCATATCCTGCTGTTGCCACATGATGAGTTTGGCTTTTTTCTCCCGTTCTGTAGGGACATAAAAGGAACTCTTTTTCCATGCCCATTTCTACTTCAGGAACAGAGCAACATCATATGATGGACTGAACCTTTCACCCACATGTTTGCCCAAATACATGTCTGTTCCAGTCTCATGGTTTCTGTCTCTTTCTGCCAACACTGCAGCATTATCACTGCCTTTAAAATGGCTGTAACAGAGTGAAGTAGCAACTATTTTACATAAGTAGTATTATCTTGAGTCTGTAGTTAACCAATCTTGTGTGGCTTGTTTTCTCTGTTCAAGTCATGATATTGAATGACAGCTTTGATTTTTTGATCAAGGTATATTGATCATGTATATCCCAATACTGTTGCTGTTATGTTTGGCACTGACACTTAAATGAAAACGGTTCTGGACCACCAAAGGGTTAAAAAATGGACATGTTTTTGACAAGTCCTCTGACTTTTGCCAGTATTATTGTTCATTATGATGACACTGTGTTTTTTTAAATAGCAGCTGTAGTTGTCATGAAACTATTTTCCCATTCCTCTCCTTTAAAGTGTGATGTTGTAAATTCATGTGACCTTTCCTGCAAAGAATAAATATTTCTTTTTTTATATAAGATCTCAAGACAAGGCTTGTTTTGTAACAAATAGTGGCCCATTACAAAGCAGGAAAAAAACTGAGCTGAGCAGAAAGAAGCTTCAGTTCAATTTCACCTCATATCTTTCTAATAACTTACTTGTCACTTTATTACCTTCCAGTAATGTGAATGCTGCTGACAAGACTGTCACACTAACAGCAGACAACACCCTCTCTTCCTTAGCCCCAGCTCTCCTGGCTACTTATTGCACTGGCCCTGAAGGGACACAAACTAATAGTGTGCTTTCAAGTTCAGCACTTGGCCATCAAATATAAAAGGATGTGTAATTGCCTGTTTATCCCCTGTGAAGGCAAAATTGAGTATAAGAACCAGGCTTTCCCTCCCCATTCCCTAACACACACACACACACACACGCAGACACACACACACACCAACATCCACACACATCTGCAGTGAGTGAAGGGAAGTCCCATCTGGAGCACTTTGATTTGTCTTTGGGAAGCCCAAGGCTGCCACTGGCTGCTCTATCGAGCTATCAGGTAGACAGTAACAAGATGGCTTCTTAGCAAAAGGTCAGCTGAGAAATACTGTCTGTAATGGCACTTTTGTCTGCTTATGTAGCAACTAATTGCTTTGTATTGGCATAAGCCATACTGTGCCTGCTAGAAATAGTTGTTTGAATTTGCTACATGTCTTGCTGCATAGGTTCAGTGTCAAACAAGATGCAAGTCTATTTTTTTAACTGGTTTAGCCCATCCCTGGGTAAATTTCAGATCAATCTCATCCTCTTGGGTTCCTATCATGAATGCCAATTCCCTATATCCCATTCTATTGTCATAGGAGAATCTCCTGCTGAGGTCACCATGAAATTCAGTAAAGTTTATCTTCGATAAACGTATCTGAGACACAATCTGCTGATCTCATTAAAAGAGGAATTTTTTTCTCATTTATACCTTCATTTGCAAGAATGCTGCTAAATGTACAGGCTCCAGAAGTGCTTCTCAGATGGACCATCAGAAGAGAGAGTTATATAGTGAAGTAACTTGAGAGCACATGCTGTGTTTTAAGAAATTTTAAGTGCATGAAGGCCAGTGCACATGGCTGCATTCACTCCCCTTCCATTTAATTGTGTGCTTTCTGACTGCTGAATAGCAGTTAAAAATTCAGGTAGGCAGAGGAGCTGCTGAAGCATGCTTTCCTTGTAGGGTCTGCAGCATTCCCATGCCAAGATCATAATGCCAGTCCTGCGCATACCTGTGAGCATTGGGCACTGTGGGTTGAACAGTGCTGGCAGCCAGTGCAGCACCAAAAAGTCAAACACAGGTTTCAGACAAAGCCCAAGACCAAGAGATCTAAACACAGCCATTTTGGGATCAATTCATGGCATTGGTTGGCTGCAGCACCTCTTTGCTGGTTCCAGATGCTAATGCTGTCAACAGTGCTGTGCGGTAATTTGATGTTTGCTGCAACAGAGGTGATGGTGCCCACCGTAAATATGCTAAGGTCCTTTACCAGTCAAAGGTCACTGATCTTTTCCCTCCTTTTCCTTCCGAGTTCATCAGAAGCTACAAGGGTGAAACCAGCAGACAAATTCCTGAGGCCTGTTTGTATCAGAAGTCTAAAGGCTGAGCCCAGACTCTGCTCCCCTGTCAACTCCATGTGTGCATGGCACTGACGGAGGTTGAAGCAGCCGGATGAGCTGACCTGCGATGATGAGCTTGGGCAGCCTTTCTTGCTGTACCATTTCCAAGGCTCTTTGTGAAAACTGAGGACTTTCAGATTGAAGAAATAATTTGTGTCCTTTGTGTGTGTTTTTGAATATGTGTGTGTGAGTGTGAATGTGACAGACAGAGGAGAAACAGACACAGTGTCAGAACAAGGAGCCTTAAAATTAAGACTACAAGTGAGCAAAATTATATAATTTCCATCACACTTACATAGATGTATATATATATTTCCTCATGCATTTAAAAGAACAGGAAGAGTCCGGCAGCAAATATCTAATGTGTAGAGAGATTTTTCTGGTGCTCTACAGATTTTTTACATTGCTTCCTTCAAACGTTTGGAGACAAATATTTTAGGAAGATTAAGAAAAGCATCCAGAACAATTATATTTCTAGAGAAGAAAGAGAGCAAGACTAGCTAAGTGATGCATAAAGATTTTATAAGGCATCCATTGTCAAACAAAAGGTTGAAAATGATCAGAGGATAATGTACAGTTAGGATGGCAAACTCATCAATAGTTAATTATAACCTGTCCAATTCTGCCACGAAATGCAAGAAGCTATGAACAGCAGCTCTGGGGCACCAGTGGCAGTTGTGCATGCATGTGTTCATGCCTGAGTGTGGGACCATTATGCAGTCGTCACATCCAGATCAAGACATTTTCACATCCCCATGCCCCCCCCACCTCCTGTACTGATGGGGCAGAATGCCTCCCACCCCAGTTACACCGGTGAAATGGTACGGTAGCCACATGAACTGTGATTCTGAGGATGTGCTTCTTAGTTTACCCCATGACCTACAAAATAAATAGGGACACCTAAGCTGTACACAGGCAGATTTATTCATTATTTTTCAATTATACTTTTACATTTTGGATTTTTTTTTTAAGTATTATTTTTAACAAATACTTGTACAACCTTCAGCCATTGTCTTTAATTTTCCCATATTCTTTACCAACCCTTTTCTTTCATTCCAGGAGAGTGTCACATTAAAATTCTCTCAGAAAAGTAACACATCCTCCTAGTGTTCTTCATTTTGGAAGGTTTTATGCATTCCATCTGTAAAAATGGTTACTGTTTGTAAAGTGGCAAGTTAATAAAATGGCCACTATGTGTGTGTGTTTCATTTAGCTATTTAAAAATACAAAATTCAGCATGCTGCTTTTTCTTGTGCAAACTTTGGTTCCTATATCACATGGGGTTCCTTTCCCAGAACATGGCTTGTCTCTGATGGGCAGCATTGGTGTTCTCAGTTCATGCCTCCTGCCTCCAGTTTATAAGAGTGATCTGTGTTCCAGAGCAATGTATGTGCAACAGGTGTGCAAGTAAGTTGATCTGAATCTGAGCACAATCTAAATTTACCCTGGCTGAAATTCCACACACTTTTACTTACCACAGACAGCTCACTGCAACCTGTTTGTACCTATAAAAATAACGCGTTGTAGAGATGGCTGAAGCTATTTGAAGTTTCATTATTTGACTGAAGTCTCTTGCTCACTGTCACAGTTGACATTCTAACAGCTTTTAACATAGAAGGTCAAGCACAGTGATTTCCTCTATAGCTGTCTGCTGTGTTTCAGTTCTCCTGAACTGGAAAGATGGGAACCTGACTGGGGGATTCATGTGAAGATGTAAACTGAGATAAACTGGATTTGAACCTTCATGTATTTGGAAGTTCTTAGTGGTCTGGCAGTGTGTTCAGTCACAGAGGCATAAAGCCTGGAAACCCCTCCCTCAGTAGGCATGGGAGGGCTCTCACAGCCTGGCTGCAGCCCCCTGTGCCAACCAGCGATGCAGCAGCAGCAGCAAGGGGGCTGCTGTGTAGAAAATGGAGAGCTTGCTGAGGGCTGGCAAAGCTGGGCTTGTTCCAGTGGACTTTGTCAAGACGTGCTCCTGGGGTACTCCAGCCAGGCACAGGAAAGAGTGGAGTCAAGGCATGATGGACATTTTTTTACAAAGGTCTTTCTCTGTTTGGAGTAAAGGAAGCTTTTAATTTTCACTGTTCGATCTCAATGTGAGCAAAAAGTGAATGCTCTGCTGTCCTGCCTGCAGAACCAAAGCATGCACTATGGAATATAGCTGTACAAGGGGATACAAAAATTTGCATCATGTTGATCTAATAATCGTGACATTAGTAGCTTCATAAATATTGTATGTAGTCTAAACAAGTTTTTTCCATTAGTAATCTGAGGGAATTAAAAGTCCTGTTTTAATTTGACATTTCTTTTCTTGTATTTTCTGTACTGTAACAGTCCTACAATATGTCTTTTGCATAAAATGCATAAGGTTTTGGGGATATAAATGGAGTTTTACTCATACTTTGTCCAAATACCTCTTGTAATTTGTATCAAAATTCTTGTACAATTTTTATATTAAAGATTTATCACTCACTGATCTTTTTGTCTGGGTTTTTTTTTTCCATTTTTTACTGATTCAAGCAATGCACATTTCCATGGAAAGACAGATGGTCACAGAAGGATGCTCACCTGCAAAGTTTGCACATGGCCTCCTGTAGTTTGAAAGCTGCACACTACATTTGAGAGTTTTGCATACTTCCCAAAAATTGAATAGGTTAAGGCTTTTTGGAAAGGAGATAATTGTTTTACCCCCTAGCTTGTACATATTTCCTTAGAAATGTCATACTTAGTGTGTCATCCAGAAACCTGCAGCCTCATTAATTTAGTCATCTGATTGTCTGCAAAAAAACCCTTAAGATGGACATTGCTCACACTTAAATATGTCTGACAGATGAAGGGAAAGGTCTTGACAAACTCTAATTTGGTGTCCTAGCTCAGTCCTGGTTTTTGCTTTTGAAAGCGGAGGTACACAGCTCACAAATCTCAGTGCTTGGGTTAAGAATTCTCTCATACTTTAAAATGGTGAGAACACTGGCCAAATGTATCACCCCACCAAACTTTATCTATAAATTTAGGGCAGTAACATAAAAATTTATCACCAAAGGATTCAACTTTGAGTCCTTGGGAATGGCTTCTGCTCCATGCTGACTAGAAGAGGGTGCATGTGGGGAGATGTTTCAAAAACCCATTTGCATGGCTGAATACTTCCTTTGGCTAAGAAATCTTTGTTTTCTTCTAAGGGACATCTGTGTCAGCTAGGAAAATGTGAGCAAGGTTCTTCTGGGGTAAATGCTTTTGGTTTGGCTTCACCTCTTATGGTGCTAGAAAATTTCTACATACTGTACCACTTATCAATAAAGGCAACAAAGCAGCCTCATAAGAGGATAGTTTTGTCCATTGCTCTGCACTCTTAGAGACAAAAAGGCAATGTTACAAGCATGTTGAACACAACGTGTTGCAATAAGATTCATATTCATTCATTCTACAAGGGAAGACCGAAATAAAACTCAGCTTGTTAAGTGCCACAAAATGCTGAGAGCACTGGGGTGGTGATACCTCAAAGCATGCGGGTATGTGCTGAAATTCAAGCAGTCCTGTTGGACACGATGGGAACAGATATCTGCTTGCAAATGAGCCCCTCTTCAAACAGCCTCTAAAGAGCCCACTCAGTTCTTGGCTAGAGTCAACCACACATTTTTGGTTGTCTCACATTTCCTGATCAGCAAAATGGAGGAAACTGGACCCACCCGCTGAATGTGAGGGCAGGGAAAGAGGGGGATGTGAAAGCCAAATAACCAGAATTTGCTAAGCACTGTGAATTGTGAAAAGTTATTGGTGAGTAATACATACTCATATGTATGAGTATACATTTAGGAATTTCCTAAGGTGTTTTCTATTCAGAACCCCAGCCCTCCCCCAAGAGGCTTTTTTCTACAAAATATCTAGCTCTAAAACCAGGACTTCACCTTCTGATCCAGCTACTTCACAGCTTAAGTTTAGTTTATGTGTTGAGTCATGAGCTATGATGATACAAGACGTCTGCTGCAGGTACACTAAATAAAGTCTTGAGAATGTTTATTTAATTTGCCTGTTTTTAATCAGCCTGACATAAACAGCTCAATAACAAGGTGAATGCCTTTAATCTATTACTGACTTGCAGTTGTTAGCTTCATGTCACTAAATTACATGCCACCTTCCCTTCCCTTCCCTTCCCTTCCCTTCCCTTCCCTTCCCTTCCCTTCCTTCCTTCCCTTCCCTTCCCTTCCCTTCCCTTCCCTTCCCTTCCCTTCCCTTCCCTTCCCTTCCCTTCCCTTCCCTTCCCTTCCCTTCCCTTCCCTTCCCTTCCCTTCCCTTCCCTTCCCTTCCCTTCCCTTCCCTTCCCTTCCCTTCCCTTCCCTTCCCGGAACCTTCCCTTCCCGGAACCTTCCCTTCCCTTCCCTTCCCTTCCCTTCCCTTCCCTTCCCTTCCCTTCCCTTCCCTTCCCTTCCCTTCCCTTCCCTTCCCTTCCCTTCCCTTCCCTTCCCTTCCCTTCCCTTCCCTTCCCTTCCCTTCCCTTCCCTTCCTTCCCTTCCCTTCCCTTCCCTTCCCGGAACCTTCCCTTCCCTTCCCGGAACCTTCCCTTCCCTTCCCTTCCCTTCCCTTCCCTTCCCTTCCCTTCCCTTCCCTTCCCTTCCCTTCCCTTCCCTTCCCGGAACCTTCCCTTCCCGGAACCTTCCCTTCCCTTCCCTTCCCGGAACCTTCCCTTCCCTTCCCTTCCCTTCCCTTCCCGGAACCTTCCCTTCCCTTCCCTTCCCGGAACCTTCCCTTCCCTTCCCGGAACCTTCCCTTCCCTTCCCTTCCCGGAACCTTCCCTTCCCGGAACCTTCCCTTCCCTTCCCGGAACCTTCCCTTCCCGGAACCTTCCCTTCCCGGAACCTTCCCTTCCCTTCCCTTCCCTTCCCTTCCCTTCCCCTTCCCTTCCCTTCCCTTCCCTTCCCTTCCCTTCCCTTCCCTTCCCTTCCCTTCCCTTCCCTTCCCTTCCCTTCCCTTCCCTTCTCCCTTCCCTTCCCTTCCCTTCCCTTCCCGGAACCTTCCCGGAACCTTCCCTTCCCTTCCCTTCCCTTCCCCTCCCTTCCCTTCCCTTCCCTTCCCTTCCCTTCCCTTCCCTTCCCTTCCCTTCCCTTCCCTTCCCTTCCCTTCCCTTCCCTTCCCTTCCCTTCCCTTCCCTTCCCTTCCCTTCCCTTCCCTTCCCTTCCCTTCCCTTCCCTTCCTTCCCTTCCCTTCCCTTCCCTTCCCTTCCCGGAACCTTCCCTTCCCGGAACCTTCCCTTCCCGGAACCTTCCCTTCCCTTCCCTTCCCTTCCCTTCCCTTCCCGGAACCTTCCCTTCCCAGAACCTTCCCTTCCCTTCCCTTCCCTTCCCGGAACCTTCCCGGAACCTTCCCGGAACCTTCCCGGAACCTTCCCGGAACCTTCCCTCCCCGGAACCTTCCCTTCCCTTCCCGGAACCTTCCCTTCCCAGAACCTTCCCGGAACCTTCCCGGAACCTTCCCTTCCCGGAACCTTCCCTTCCTGGAACCTTCCCAGAACCTTCCCGGAACCTTCCCGGGACCTTCCCTTCCCGGAACCTTCCCTTCCCGGAACCTTCCCTTCCCAGAACCTTCCCAGAACCTTCCCAGAACCTTCCCGGAACCTTCCCTTCCCGGAACCTTCCCTTCCCAGAACCTTCCCTTCCCAGAACCTTCCCTTCTCTTCCCGGAACCTTCCCTTCTCTTCCCGGAACCTTCCCTTCCCGGAACCTTCCCTTCCCAGAACCTTCCCGGAACCTTCCCAGAACCTTCCCGGAACCTTCCCTTCCCAGAACTTCCCAGAACTTCCCTTCCCAGAACTTTCCAGAACTTCCCTTCCCAGAACTTCCCTTCCCAGAACTTCCCTTCCCAGAATTTCCCAGAACCTCCCTTCTCGAAACTTCCCTTAATTTCCCTTCCTGGAACTTCCCTTCCCAGAACTTCCCAGAACTTCATTTCCTTGCTCCTTGCTTCTTGCTCCTTCTCCTTCTCCTCTAACACATTCTTTCTCCCCATATTTTTTGTCTTTTTACCCCCTTTCTTTTCTTCCTTACTTTTCCTTTCTTTCTCCTTTTTTTTTTTTTCCAAAATACTGCAAGAACATGCAGCTCCTTATTTCAGCAGGCAGGAAAAAGAGGGAAGAAGGGAGAAAAAAAAATTGAGCAACTTTGGGTGAAAGTCAACCTTTGTTGAGGCATGTGGTTATCCTCCCGTGTTATTAAATGTCATATATGTGTTAATGTGGTTCTGCATGGAAGCCAAGCATAATTATAATATTTTAATTTGTCATAACACATCTATAATTGTCATGAATTCCCCTAAACCAATTTTTTTCCTAGCATAGGGTTTTCATACTCAGAGAAGAGATATTACCAGGCACCCAGAAAGGCTTCTTTTGGCAAGCTCTGAACTGACTGCTTGGGTAAGGGACCTTTGAAGTACACTGGGCCACTTGAAACTTGCTGTCTGCTTGTTCACTCCCTGCAAGCCAACAGAATGACAGTAGATTAAGTGCTACTAATTTTAAAAAGCCACTCCTGCACTGATGTTGATATACCAACAATGAGCAAGGGGTGGTAAGAGGAGAGGAGGATAAAAGGTATATTATTTTGCTTGAAGTGATACTGGGAAAAAAAAAAAAAACAAACTCCTTCTATTGATCTTATGTGAGGTACAGTTATTTTTAAGTCACCTGACTCATGCTTATCCAATCCTTACCCATATTCATCAGAGACAGTATAATGAACAGATATTGATTAACTGGGGTAGCTGGAGATATTTCCCAACAGTGCTAGTTCACATTGATAGGTCTCCAATGGGAATACATAGAAGTGCAGCCCTGAACATAACTTACTGTGTTCTAGGTCCTTCAATTGATTTTATTTGAAGAAAAAATGTGCAGTGGCTCTCCCGTGACCTTTAGCAGAAACCTCTCTGTAAAGAACACGAAATGACAGTCAGACAAAATAAGCATTGCTGCTTACACTCCTGTCTGTTGTGGCAGAGCCAAGGTAGCTAGGTACTGCATGTTTGCTGTGGGTTCCATGGGACCACAGTACATGGAATAGCCCTGCATTCAGGTGGCATCTTCCAGTAATTAGCAAAATAATAAAAATCGTCTTATAGCCCTTAAGTTGCTCGAGTGCTTCAGCTACATTTCCATTCTGTCAGCAATTTTCTGCTGATCCTCCCACAACAACCAGCACAGAGTTCAGCAAAATATCCTGTGAATGCAATGCCATTGAACTGGTAATGCACCCCTGTGCAGTACTAGTCCCGAATGCTGGCTTCCCAAGAAGTTTGAGCAATCTGAGCGTTATGCCACATGGAACTCATTGAATGCCCCTTTTGACATTTCCTGAACTGCTCTGGATTGCTTTCTCAAGGCAAGTTCTTGAGTGCAGGGTGCTACTGATGTAAGGTCTACATCCCCATTTTCAGCTCCATTCCTAAACACTGTAGCAGTAGCTAGAGAAAATATCACCTACCAGTATGTGTCAAAAGGAATGCTAGTAATAAGAAAAAAAAAATGAAAAGGAATTTACAAAGAAGACCAAAACGGGCAAGCCCAAAACGCACATTTTAGAAACCTTAGGAACTTGCCAGAAGACAAAATGACTCGAGCTTTGCAAAATTAAAGCAAATAGCAAAATGCTCTTTCACTGGATAAATGAAGTGAGACCAAGCTACAGCATGAAGATTCTTTGTGATGAGGTGCAAAGGATTTCTAGGTCAAATGTGATTCCAGAATTTATCAGAGAAGTCATTTTCATGAGAGTCTGGACAGCACCAGGACAGCTTCCCCAAACTCAGTTAGAGCACTGCATACAGTTCAGTTGCCCATGGACAAAAAAGAAAGTCTGTGTGTGCTTCAAGAGAACAAAATAGGCATTTTTACAATGGTAACTTAAGAGAACTTGCTTTCCATATCCAAACAAATGAGAGCTGAAAGAGAGGAATGACTGTGCTGTGGAAACATATAACAATGGATCAGGGTGTAAACACTAAAGACCTATGTATGCTAACCAGAACAAATAGTTATGTATAGTGTTATGCTGGAAAGTGGAAACAAGATTAAGTGCTGGAGCACAGACATTCTGGACCAGCACTCCAATATCAGCAGAAGAGACCAAAATGAGAACTAGCTAGATGATAGAGAATCAGTTTATCGGGAGATTTAAAATATGGTTATCTGCAAAAGCAGGGCTTGGACTTCCTTTCCGTCTTATTTTATCTATTCCCAGTGGTGTTTAGCTGAGTAACCAGACTGTTACAAGGATAAATTCAAGGCCCTTTGGTATTCCCATCTGTACCACAGTGCACACTAAATGCATGCATCTTGCCAATTCATGTCTAAAAGAAATATCTACATTTCTACCATATCTGATGGTGATTTCTGCTCCTTATCAGCACTTTCTTGGGTCAGGAAAAGTATCCTTGCTATATGAGATCTTTTTCTCCTTTTTTCCTAGATGGTATTTTATGCAGCTCTCTCTCCTTCCTATCTTTACCTTTTTAATAGTACATTCTAAGATCACCAAAAGTTTTTTTGGTTAGAACATTTGATTTAATTTGTCCCATATGTTTTAATCCTCTGTAAAAGAATTGTGGAATTTTGCTGCACCATAGTTATGTGAAATTTTAGAATTAAGATATCTAAGGCAAAGGACTTCCATATAGACTGTACTCCTCTGGAAGTCCTGTCCTCAGTGTTTCACAGGAGCTTCTTGCAGTGGAATATACTTTAGATAGATTCTCTCTCATTGGAGATGAATAAAATTAAAAACATACCTTTTCCAGTGATATGGAAAAGATGCTGAGAGGCATCAAATCAGACATTCAATATTACAGGTTGTCTGATCTATCTTCCTTGACTTGAGAAAAGAAAAAGTTTGTCTTGAAATTTGTATTTAAAAAAAAAATCTTTTTTCTAGCTGCTCTGTTAGTTTGCATTATATAAAACATTACAGTTGCTGTATAAATTTTTCCATCCTGTTCCCATGGCCTCTGGCATCCATTCACATAACTTTACACTCACTGAGCTCCATTTTGGCCTGGGTGTGTTCAACACAGCCTGGCGAAGAAAGGCTCTAATCAGTTTGACATGCCTGGAGTTGGTAGGAAACTGTACTCACTATCCTAGTCCTGGTCTTGTAATTCAGATCAAAATAACAATGGTCAAACCCTTAATGTGCTACAGCAGTCAATGTCCACTGATTCCAGTGAGAAATGCTACATGGATGAGATGCAAACTGCAACTGAAGAATTTCATTATGGTATATATGCATTGCATATTGGTTTACAAGAATTCAGGCCAGGAAGTTTACAGTCTCTCAAGTTTCTCTACAAATCTACTTTGTTCTGAGAACCTGATGTTTCCTTAAGCTGGCCACAGCCCAGAAAAAGCTTCATAATTTTTTTCCTTTTTTTTTTTTTCTTCTTGATGTCTAAGACCCCAAAGCAGATATTTCTAAAAGACAGTAAATTGCAAAAATGCAGGTGAACCTTTTGTTACACTGTTGCAAGCTCCAAGATCTAAATCATACAGAAAAGTCAGACAAAGCTGTTAAGTCACAAAGAGGATGTCAGAGATGCCAATTTTTATGAACATATTTGAAATGAATAAGCTATAGAAAGAATTTGCATGATTAAAAATGCCAGGTCACAAGAAAACAGTATCAACAAGCACAAGAGATACTCATGGACTCTGTAAAAGAATTAATTCACTGAGATCAAAGGGTCACCTATAGCTAATAAAACAAAAATAATGCATGACTAAAGAACTTGCAAAATACAATCATATATCATGTTAAGACAAGTTCTTGGGAGGAATTTTTGTACACACTGAACTCCTGTATTCTAGAATGGCTCTTTCTGTAAAACATAAAATGAGAGAACTTCTCATCTTAATTCAAAGTAACACATCAGTGCTGACTTGTGAAATAGCTTTAGTCTAACACTAAGTAATCACAATCCAAATATAATCAGCTTCCGATCTTCTAGAAGAAAGTTATTGGAGGAGAAAAAAAGATCATTTACAGTTAAGTTTTAAATCAGGAGATCGTTTAGAAACATTATCCAACAAAAGCATAACATTAACATTTCTAGATATTGCATGGAAACTATTTAAGCTACCATAACTTTCAAAAGTAGGAGAAACTGGGAATAGGAAGGCCTGAAAAAGAAAACTGCAATTTTATTTCTAACCTAGTCAGATGAGTTACACCATAGGACTGCATGCATCTGGATCTGCCTGGGTGAGTGCATTTCTTCTCCCCAGTAATACGAATGGATACACTTATTTCAACCAAGTTTAGTTAAAAGCTAGAAACTCCAAGATAGTAGGTGTAGTAGTAAAAGGACAGGACAAGAAAGAGAGTCTTTTGCCCTTCGGAATCACTACAGGAAGGGGAACCACTTTCCTTATGCTACTCTCCAATCCAGGAATAACATCTTGGAGAAAATAGACTTTGAGTTAATTCTCATAGAGCTATTTGCCGGATAGAAAATGACTTAGGCAATAAAAATAATTTTTCTGGGGTTTTTTTTTTTTTTTTTTTTTTTTTGGGGTTTGTTTTGGGGGGTTTTGTTTGTTTGCTTGGGGGGTTTTTGTTGGTTGTTTGGTTGGCTGTTTTTTTTGGTTTTTTTTTGTTTCTGTGTTAAGGCTCAGTCCTTCTTTTCTGAGGAGTGGTGTGGCGAGGTTGCTTAGTTAGGGCTTGGGCAGCCATCCACAGATCCAGAAAGCCTGGGAATCTCTGGGCACCATCGTTTCAGCACAGTGGACATCTGGGGCCTGCTACATCAGAGTCATTCAGCTGGTTCCCACCTTTCTCAAGAAGGAATTGATAGTTCCTTAGGCTATCGTGGCTGGCTATTGAAATGTTTTGATCCCTGCTTATCATCCAAAAGCTGAGGACAGCACTCACACCCAAGACCACTGCCATGAGCTGGGGCAAGCAGGGGGCAGAGGAATGAGGGACACCTGCCTTTTCTACCAACACCTCCCTCCAAATCTCACAGCTTTCTGGGCAGCTCCGAGCCACCAAATCCAGCTCAGCTGAGCTCTGGTGGAGTAGCAGATTGCCATTCACCAGGCCTGACCCTTTCAAGGTTTCCCAACTGCTAGCTCACCCAGCCCAGCATCCTGTGGCTGACAGCTTCCATCAGGGAAGACTGGCACTTTCCCAACACTGGCTGACGGCAATTGCTGCTAATGCTCCCCCAGAGGTTTTGTTGTTATTGGGTTGGGTTTCTTTTCTACTCATTATTGAGTCCATTATTGACACTGCTAGCTGTTACTGAATCTATATGGCCACAGTTCTGCATGGAGAGTAGATCCCATGAAGGAATTTTAACCAACAACCTGAAAACCAACAAAATGCAGGTCCACCTTCCCTAGTCACCACTACATGGCATTACAGCATCAGGCAGCTTGTTTATTGCTGCATCCCTATGCAAGCCACATAGTCTCAGCAACAATTTCAAGAATCAAGGCCTGTATGTGTTAAGTCATTAAAGCCAAATATATTTTAATCTATAATTGTGCAAGATTTATTTAATTTAGGTGTTTTTAATTTATAGTCCTATTGGAATTGTAATGTATTTTCAGCTTCCCATATGAAGATTTGTCAATTTTTACTGCATCTTTTAACTATGTTCTTCCAGTCCAAGTGCCAGCAGTTTTCCAAAGCAGGTGCTGGAGGAAAAAATTGTTTCCAGCTTTTACCTGAATTACTTGATAACATAGCTCATGCTTTTACTCATGGGCGTATGCTCCATACATGGCATTACTGAGGCTGGTCCATTGAACCCTGAATGCAGCAACTGTTGTATCAACCCTCCTGGTCTTCAAGAAGGAGGTTTTATGTTGTTTTTTCCAACCCAGATTTGCTGCAGCAGCTTAGCCCTCTCTCAGTCCTGCTTATGGCCCTTATCTCTCTCCCAGCTGCTCTTTGCTGTAGCTCTGTCCCTGCTCCCCTTCTCCCAAGCTCATCCTCAATGGGAACCTGGGCAGGAATGCAGCAGACTGGCATTTCAGCTTTCCTTGCAGTATACCCTCCTCTGGTGTCCTTGACCACCTGTGTCTCATCAACCTTCCTGTATGCAGCCCCTTGTGTGTTGTCCTCTCTCTGGCTATCAGGGATTGGCTTCCCAAAAAGCATGGTACAGCCCTGCCCTTTCCTTTTGAAGTAGGCAGGGTTCAGGGAGGTCTGGATCCTGGCCCTGATCCCATCCCTACAGGCAGAAGGATGGCAGAGTCCCAGGTTAAACCTCCTGGGAGGTTTCTCAGTGTGCTTAGTGCCAGCAGGACAGAGAGGCTCAAGTTTGGTCTGCCATGATGTGGGAACCTCATTATAAGGCTATCAGAACAAAAAATGCCAGCACAAACAAAACAAGACAAAACATAAAATCTGACGGTGACCACCATGGGAGCAATGTGATATTAAATGTTATAATGCAGCCTCTGTGTGAAGGAATGATTCTGAGGGACTTACTGGCTCAGCAGCTTCACTGTGTCTATCCAGGAGTTCAGAAAGTAATGGAGTGAACATCCTGTTCTCATAACTTTTAATAAGACAGCTCATCAGCTGCGTTCACTGCATCCAGAGCAGGAAACTTGACAAGGTGCTTTGTACCAGGAAAGCACATCCAGTAAGCTCAGTGTCAAGTCCCAGTAAAGGCAGCTGTGAAGTATTATACAGATTTACCTTCTGTGTAGTTAAGAGAGCAAGCTGGGAATTCCAGGGGACAGAAAAAGCCACCCCAACTGAATAGCTGTCAAAGTGATAATCCTTTTAAGAGAGTATGTTTGCTGTGTGCTGCTTATTTATACAGAGCCTGTGTGCCTGGTGAAACTTTTCAGTCCTCATGAATTCAAAGAGGTAAAGTTTCCATTAACACAAATGAGGATGATATATACCAAGATCCTGGGGCTCTGAGAGTAGAATATTCCCTTGAATCACAATAAATGTTGGACTCTTAAAAAAAATTGACTGTTCTTTTTTTTTTTACTTTAATAAACCATTTAAATTAATGTCACAGTATTAATATTCCATAGCATAGCATATATTCCATTTAAAAAAATATAAAAGATCTAACTGACTTTATGTTTAGAATCAAAATTAGGCTAAAAGCCCCTTCATTTTCTTCATGCTGAACCAAAAAGGACAATCACAAAACACACAGATCCTAGGCTAATTTTTCCAGTTTTTTCTTCGTTGGGTCTTATTTTTGTCAATCAACATTACTGGGAACTTAGAGGTGAATTCTGCAACAGAGAAACTACTTCAGTATGGATGCACACTTTACACTGACTCCTGGGGATGAAGAACTTGTCTTGTCTGTGCTCATTGCTGTAGATCTCCATTTTGACTGAAACCCATAGTTACTATTCTAATATTAAAAATCCAGAACAATGTACCCCCTGTGATGAAATCAGTAGAGAGTCTCCATGTATGTCTCCATATATGACTCAGAGGGAGAAAATGAGACAAAATTTGGCAGTGTGGCTGCTCACTGCTAGTGAGAGTATTGCATGAACTGGTAACGCTGAGAGTGAAGGTGTACCACTGCCCAGAAGGCAACCAGATTTGTCACATCAAACCGATGCATTTAAATACCACAGACTGGTCAGTGAGCATCAAGGCTCTCCTGGCAGTGGCAGAAAAGCCTTAAGCAAATTTTCTGTTCCTGTCCTCGTGTCCAGTCTGTAAAGGCCTCTATGCCATTGGTTTTTTAACTTCCTCTGATTATGTATTCAATTTAAACAGGCACTTAACATGTTTCAAGATTTTTAAATTTTTAAAGAGAATTTCCTAGCTATTTCATTCTAACAAAGTAGGATGGGAGTAGTTAACATGTCCATTTGCCCATTCACAAACAAGCTATTTGACTCCAAAATGCAATTACTTTCTTTTACCTGTTAGGAAATAACACTGCTGAGGTATCTCTGATGTAGGCGGGAGGTTGCCTCCAAAAAAATGGCTGAGGCATGGGCCTATTAACCTGACCATGCTGCACTAATGATTTCACTAATGCTTTACCTTCACATGATTGAACAGGGTTTCCCTCAGATGACTGGACAAATGAGAACAGATGATCAGCCGAGTTCATAAAAGTGAAATATCTTATAGCTGCACCCCTGTTGGTCTCGTGTTATGGGTGAATCTGCAT
This sequence comes from Zonotrichia leucophrys gambelii, assembly GCF_028769735.1. Classification (NCBI taxonomy): domain Eukaryota; kingdom Metazoa; phylum Chordata; class Aves; order Passeriformes; family Passerellidae; genus Zonotrichia; species Zonotrichia leucophrys. The sequence goes on along the minus strand of NC_088200.1, from coordinate 43,802,239 downwards.
GCAGAGGGGTGAGCAGGAAGAGAAAGGGAGTTGATTGTAAAACAGCTCCATAATTACCACATAGATGAAGCTATGCATCAGTGAGAAACTTGTTTTAAAATATGTACATTGCCATAGGCATGACTGCCAAAGTCTGTTTTCACTTATGCTGATAGAATCCTGGAAAAATCCTATTTTCAGTTAAGTGTCTTCAATTTGTACAAGTAAAAGTAAGAGGTGCCTCTGCCCCTTCCGAGAAAAAAAAAAAAAAAGAGAGTGAGAAAACCAAATGCAACACAGCCAGACAAAGGGCATGAATCCTTTTGTCCAAGTCCTTAAAATAATCGTATTTCCTAGTGAGATAGCTTCCCTTACACATTGCAAAATACCCTATAAAGATTCTTTTCATCTTCTAAGGAAAATGTGGGTGGCGTTTTCAGAGTCCATTCTTTAATATTCTTTTAATATTCATCTGAATTATTATTTTGCTATTACCAGTGCAAGTAATGGCAGTGCTAATAAAACAAGAAACAATAAATCTTTGTCAAGTGTTCTTGGTGTGGAGTGAATAACCAGTGCTGATGCTGATTCCTTAAGAAAACTCATTTCTTGTAACATAAGCTCTGCTGAAGATGGTCATGTCAACTGATTAGACTTTTTACTTGGCCATATTGATTCTGTTCTACACCAATGCAGCCCATAATGCTGGCTAATGTTATTGACGAGCCATCAGTCCTGCAGAGACGTGTGGGGCATGCAGCTTTCTCCGAACCACAAAAACCTATCCGTGAACAATGATGGAGAGGAAGAGGAAGATGCAAGCAAAGCACTCAGGCTGGCTTCATTCAGCCTGTAATACATTAATGAAAGACATACACTCTGTTGGAAGAGACAGATGTGGCTCTCCAGAAGCCATTTATTTATAAAATAATTATGAATGCATGGTCAAGTCATGGATTTTCATTACAGTGTGCACGTCTAACACTCCTTCTTTGTTCACATTGTGCTCTAAATGAAACATAAAAGGAGAGTGATAGCAGCAGAGGCCTAAGAGAGATTACTCTGTCTTTCCCTTTACTACCTTTTTTTAAACATTGAGGACAGGTGATACCTGGCTTTGTCAAAGTAATGCAAAGCTGTTTCTGGAAGGCACACTTCCATTGCAACCAGAGAGGCGGCCTCTGCAGAACTGCAGCAGAAGGCAGCATCCCAGCTCCCTAAATGCTGGAACTTGTTTTAACAATGCAAGATCATTGATACCAGCTGCTGCATGGAGAGGAGTGAGTTTGATCTTGAGGACTGCTGAGCACAAGGCCTAACCACTTAAATCTCCATTTCATTTCCTTTTTGTTTCCTTTTCTATTCTTCCTTTCATGCTCTGTCTTTTTGAAAGCCCAGGGTAGGGGCTTTGAAAGTTAGTCTGCCTTTTTCTGTCTCAAAATGAGAAAAGCAGAATAGAGTTATGACCTTGTCATTCAATGAGTTCTGTTTCTTGAAGAGGAGGAAGACTGTGAAACTGGTAAAGAAGGCAATTATTGTACCACACCATTCAATTTCTGGCATAATAGTTCCATTGTAAGCTGTACTATAGTAATAGGGAGATAGGTAAACATTAAGAACTTCGAGCTAAGAGTTTGCTCTGTGTGCCTTTCCAGGGAGAAGCCATAGGATCAGGCCATAGAAAGCATACAAGAAGAGGCTCTTCTGCTCAAAATTTTGCTGTAAATTCAAGTCATCTTTACAGTCTTCCATTTGCTTTTCAACGTGTCTATACTGTACAAGCTGTTTAAAAAACCCATTTCCTTCTTTAGGCTGTTTGGATTTTAAAGTACAAATATTACTGAGTTTACATCATGTCTATGGAAAACCATGCCACTTAGCATGCTCCTGTAAGTTTGTGAAACAACGTGTCAAATACACTGATAGCCCTTCCAGTGTTCATCAATTATTAGCACCACTGATTCCAGGACAGGGAGCTGTATGTTTGCCAGACAGGAAAAGTGCTATGTAAGAGTATAGATACCAATATTATTGCTGGCAATCTACCGAGCAAGTGACAGAACAGTTCAGGCAAAGTGTGATGACCTGCTGCACATGTCACACGTGTCAAAGGTAATGCATGCAACAGAAAATTAACAATAGGAGCAAACAAAGCAGAGGAGCTGAAGTAACCAACTCCTCTTAAAAAAAAAAAAAAAAAAAAAAAAAAGAGAAGCTGGCAATTATTCTTGAGTGAAAAGACAAAAACTACATTGGCTGTGGGGTTACATCAGAAATGTGATAGTACACTCTTAATGAAATTTTTTGCTTACAATTTAAATGAGAGACAAGGCTGGAAAAGTGGGTCAGTAATGCTAAAACACTTGAAGAATTTTTTAAAATTTTTTTGCAAAGTTCAAAACATGGATGAATGTTGCAGAGCGCAGCTGCAGTGATCTATATATATTATTACAAACAAGATAATAGTGTTCATAAGCAGAGATGAAAGTGAACAGGAGCTGGCAAAATAAATGTTAGCTGAAACTGAATCCCACTAACCTCCTGTGGAACATTGGTGATATTAACCCCCTGCACACCCACAGCAGAACATTCACAGGGGGAGGCTGAGCACAAAGCTTGGTGATGTTTAATTTTAATTTAACACAGCTTATCCAAGAGAGACCATACTGCTCTGTGGCATGGCTATAAGGCTGTTGAAGAGAATATGAGTGCATGTGTGTGGGTACATGCATGCACAGTTGCAGTCAAAACTAGATGTCAAAACAAAATGATCTGGTTTTAGGCTTATGATAAAACAAATGGTTACACTTTGGGTCACATTATGTCAGTGTAAATCCACAGAAAATTTATTTCATAGTACAGGGTATGTTCTGTACTCAGAGATCAAAATTTGTGTATTTCTCACGCTTTTCTTTTTATCTATTACCAAGATCTTCCTTTTGAACATTATAGTTCCCAGGACATTAAAAATTGGTTTTAAGCAATTTTTAAAATAATAATAATAAAAACCTATAACAAAAAAAAAAAAAAAAAAAAAAAAAAAAAAAGCCAAAGAAAATCTTAAAACCAAATCAAACACCAAAACCCAAAAAGGAATTTTAAAAAAAAATCCCAGCCCTCAATCAATTATTACGGTATTCAGCATTTTATATTGTTTCCATTTGACTAGTTGAGAGTTGTAGCTCCATGTACATTAGCAGATGGAATTGACCTCAGTGCGCTGTCCTCTTCTAGGATGCTAACAGTAGCCTGAATCAACACATTCAATCATGATCTTCAGTTCACAGTTAACATGAGTGAAATCTTGACCCTACTGAAGCCATTGGAAATGCACTGGCACCAGAAATTCACAGCATAACTGTCAAATATTCTGACTGAAGCATATTCCCTATTAATTTAACCAATCCTAGGCATCACTGAAGCCTAATTTCTTGTGAATCTCTGAGGTAATTAAATTACTCTCTTTTGACTCTCATGAGTATTTCCTCTGGAAGCTCAGGAGATTAAAATGTAGCCTATTCTTATGCAAACGGAAGTAGATCCAGCACACAGATTTTTTAATTTCTTCAGCTGCCCTTTACAGTTCCCCTTTGTGACAAACTGGTGATTTCTGACATGAGAGAGCTTAGAAATAAAGTGTAAGTAGACACCATTTGCTGAAAATTGTCTTACATGCAGTGTTTGAATGAGTTTTCTTTTTTCAAGCATAGATTTCTTCTTTCAGAAAGAAGGAAAAATTGCAGCCTATTTCATAACTGACTATCAGCACCATATATAGTGTAAGGTCTACAATTCCTTCAGCTGCAGATGTGAAACTCCAGCTTACTAATTTGATCCTTGCAGGTGGAGTTGTAAACATGGGTTCTCATCTGAGTAATTACACTGAAGTCTGTGGTATTTCTCACATCCTTCACTATCATACCTGTACTTCAAAAGAAGAGTACATTTCTATCTCTGTGCTACAATGAGAACTGAAACTCTACATGTATACTAAATAGTCTATTCCTGAGAGATGCTTAAACTTTATTTGCTTTCAGCTGTGGGCCTGGTGCACCACAAACTTGTCACTCTGGTAGTCACATTCTATATAAATTTGCCCTCTGTATATAAAATTAATAACCTGTCCAGCATTTTTCTTTTAATTCTTGCTATAATTTCTCTTATAGGTTCCCCTGGGACTGAAGAGACCTCCAACCTTGTTCTGTGATTTGGGGAAACTGATAATCACCAGCATTAGCCCAAGTAAAATTTTTGATTGTGGAAGAAAAGAAGCCAATCTAAGAGTAGTATTTTCTCTGGACTGGTGACTCAGAGACTTCTCATTATTTGTGTAAAACTCATGCAATGCAAATACATCGACAAATATAGTTTACTTTCATTAGTTGCCCACTTCTGTCTCAGCTCCTCTTAGGCCTTTATGTACCCAGTGAATAATCCTCAGCACAGTATACTGCAGCTCAGGAATTCCCCAGAAGTCTTATGCCAGCATGTTGTATAGTATTACCTGGGTTACTATTCAGGCACCTTTCACGTTCGGCCCCGGAGCCGTGAGTCTGAAACAGTGGAGTCCTGTGCTGATGCTACTCAGAACATCTTTAGCAAACCTTTTGTTGGAGGCAGGGGGGGAATAGCACAAAAGAAGTCACAAGCTGAAAACAATAATCAAATATTCTCATTATATTGTAAGGGTGTAGAGAGTTCGATTTCTAGTATGTGGCAATACAGGAAGAACTCCTGGGCACTCCCTACAGAACCTAAATCAAGGGTATTTTAATTTGTAGTCCCTGCTTCCTTTCCCACAATGAGACACAGGACAATAACAGGGAACATATTTCTCTTGCAAGTTAACTCAACATGCAATATGCAGAAGATTAGTCAAGCTTACTCAGTGCTAGCAATCCACAGTTTATTGATCTTACCCTATCACTGCTTACATTTTTTATTCTTTAATTTTCTTTCCTTATTTGCTCATTAGTTCAAGAGATAGAGGGATGGGGGAGGGAGTGTTAGAAGATCTAATCATTTTTAAGTTGCATTGGAAAAAGAAAAATCAAACAGAGGAATTGTCAAATAGCAATCCCTGAGTAAGCACTAACTGTCCAAACTTGTTCTAGGTTATTTGTCCCAGCCCACACAGCACAGCAGCATCTGGCCAGCCTTGCAGCACTCTACAGAGGTTATATTTCTAACCTATGTGGTTCTTGCTGTGAAGGGATCATTCCTGCTTCTTAGACAGGCATAGCCAAATTACTAAAGAGGTACTTGAGAAACAATCCCCACTGAGTGACTAAGAAATGGATCTTTCTTTGCTGTTTCCAAGACAAATGTCATTGCATCTTTTTTCAACTTACAGTATCTGTTAGCAGTACACAGCCACAGCTTCTGAGGAATTACAGATGTGTAATTGTTCAGATTAGTGGTTAACAGTAAAAAGCAGTTGCTTTCCCCTTACACTATTAAAAGCAGCTAACAAGGGTGGGAACTGTGAGAATTAAGACTTGTGGGGGAGAGGGAAAGCAACAATATCTTTTTCACAGATCTGTTTCATTCCTCTTTTTTACCATCTCTCAAAACTCCTCACCTTCTCATTATTGTTTACTCTATTTTTTTCAGAGTTTGCAGCTTGGCAGAGGATAGTGCTGAGAAATTTACACGGAATAAACATCTGATTTTCAACATAATAAGTAAATGAACACAAATTTAACTTCATGCCATTCAATATTAACTATTTTCTAATGCTGAAATAATGGCCTCCAGCCATCTCTGAAGTGTGCAGAGAATAGTTAGTCAGCAGCTAAGCACAGCTTTCTTTAACCACTATGCTATCAAAGGGAAAGTGGGCAAAGATTGGGAATTTTAATGAACAAATGGCATTCCTAAAGTTTGCAGTTCAAAGCTAAGTAAATAATGAATAGCTTAAATGCAAATTACCCCTAATTAACTTTGCTAAGTCTGTTTTTAATAAGGATAGATATGAAAGAATCACTAAGACTATAATATATTACATGCACCACAAACATTGAAGCAGTGATTTTTTTTGGAGGGTGGTAAGTGGATGGGATGAGAGTTTTTCAGCATCTTGGATAGCAGGGTATAGGTTGTTGGAGAAACAAACACTAGTGCCTACTGTGTTCAGGAAACAGATGTGCCCATGACAGTAGCACATGCAACATCTTACTTAGATGCCACCCAAAAAAAGCGGGGAGGGTGGGGGGAATGGGGAGGGAGTGAGAGAGGGGAAAGAGGGTGCTGAACTCGGGAAGAGGAGCTGCACCTCACTTGGAAAACACAGCGGAGCCCACACAGGAGGCATAATTAGGAGAAAGCTCAGTAGATCCCAGCACAATATATAGGCCTGCCTTTTGTACCTCCATCAACTACAGTGAATGTTGGGTGTGCAAGGAATGCGAGATAAGGCCCTGAAGGCACAACTCATTACAAACAAAATAATTTAAAGAAGAACACCCACGGAGCAGGAGTAGTCCAGCACCTGGCATGCCTCACAGAAAGGTGGGTTTTCAGAAGTTTTCTGAAGAAGGGGAAGGGTGTATATCCAAACACATTAAAAGGACTGCATGAAAGAGAATAGCTTGAATCTAAGTAGATTATATCTATGCTAGAAATAAAATTAATGTTGTATCTCTACAGACTTTATTTACTGAGAAATGGGCAGTTAGCCCCTGCATTTTTTGGGACTGGTGCACACATTAGGCTCCAGATATTCTTGCTGATTTTAATGAAAACATAAATGTACTGGCATAGGAAAATAGTCCAGACAAGAGGTACTTTGGAGTAGCTACTCAGGCATTTGTCTGCACTCTGGAGCCCCAAGAGCACAGATGGTTCTGAGTGTTACACAAGTCTGATCTCTCTGTTCTTTATTCAGGAATTACCACTTGAACTCTGAGCACACGGCAAGTATGTTTGTAGAGAATTGTGATTATGTTCAGCTCTGCATGAGTGCTAGCTATAAAACTGACGATTACTATTGTATTTATGGTGTGCACTAACAACAGATATAATCCATTAAAATAAATGTTTCACAGTGAAATTGTGAATCAAAAATAGATACACAATATGGTTGTATAAATCTTGCAGAAAAAAAAATCTGTTTATGAAATTTACTGACTTTTGAGTGCTTGGTTTCAATACCTTTGCCTTGCAATAATAATAATAGTGATCATGATATTCCTTTAGGAACCTTGTTACAGTTTCTTGGTTTAAAACAGAGCAAAATATTTCACATCTAGATGGTATTTTCTATGCAACAAGTAATCCAGGAGCTCTATCTTGAATTACAACACCAAATTCTGGGTTCAGACCTGCCTGTTGAACACGACTCATGTTGTTCTTACATACTTGAATTCTTTTCAAACCCACTTCTCCAAAGGGACACAAGCATGTAATTCTCTTTATTGTAACTTCTGTAAAATCTCCCTTCATTTTGACAATATCCTTCTTTTTTCAGATGAATATCACATTGCACATAGAGTGCTTGGTTTTCCAAGTTCTATTTTTTGGGCTCCACATATTATTCCATCTTTTTCTTTTCTTTAGTAAGACAGAATTTTCTTTTCTTTTTTTTTTTTTTTTTTTTGCATTTATCTGCTGTATGACCTAGGTTCACTGTCTGTAATCATTGCTTCTGTTCTCCAAAATGCAAACAAGACCCCCAAACAAAAACCAAGCCAGCCAGGTTTGATGGCTGTGTGGAAATATTCTCAGATCTGAGTGGTCAGGCCAAAAGCCTGGACTCCACATTTTCTCTTTAGTCTGTAATACAGGACAAAAAGAGCCAATGAAAGTTCTTTGGACTGGGAAAGATACTATTTCATGTTTGCTCTACAATGACCCCTCCAAGTGATCAAGAAGGGTCCCACACTTAGTTACGCTCAGCCAGCAAAAAACATTTTCATGTATTGGAGAACATATCCAAAGGAACCTAAAATGTAAGCACTGACATATTGGAGGATCCCTTCTCATCCTTACGGACAAAAGTCAAACTAAAGGCCCCAGAGAGTCCAGAAGAACAGTTAAAAAAAAATAAGAAGGAAAGAAGGAAAGAAGGAAAGAAGGAAAGAAAGAAGGAAAGAGAGAAAGAGAGAAAGAGAGAAAGAGAGAAAGAGAGAAAGAGAGAAAGAAGAGAAAGAAGAGAAAGAGAGAAAGAGAAGAAAGAAAGAGAGAAAGAGAAGAGAGAAAGAGGAGAAAGAAGAGAGAAAGAGAGAAAGAGAGAAAGAGAGAAAGGAGAGAAAGAGAGAAAGAGAGAAAGAGAGAAAGAGAAGAAAGAAGAAAGAAAGAAAGAAAGAAAGAAAGAAAGAAAGAAAGAAAGAAAGAAAGAAAGAAAGAAAGAAAGAAAGAAAGAAAGAAAGAAAGAAAGAAAGAAAGAGAAAGAAAAAGAAAGAAAGCCAACAAAAACTAAATAAAAGAAATAAAAGCAATGGCTTTGAAAAAGGACTTCAGAGAGATTTGCTCAGAGAGAGGAGAACATCTGGCTTAGGGTGAAAAGAGAAGTGGTGTCATCTGGGCAAAAACTAAAACCATTCTCCTCAAATGCATCCTTAAAAAAGAAGGGAGAAAAAAATAATAAAAAAAAAACCTAATCATGCAGGAAGAGAAAGCAAGTTCAGGGAAAGCCAAAATCTTGTAATGTTTTAGGAGGGCTTATTAGAGTGAAAATTAAGTGTCATGCAGAGCTTTCCTTCAGTCCTGATGTCTTTTATTCAAAGATCCAGCACCCTGTAAACCTACTTTAACAACTCCCTTCAGATGAAATATAAAAATTAAAGACATTTACAACACAGCTTAGTAGCAGATGTAGTCTTACTGTGGGGGTTTAGATCAAATGGTGATGTAACCCCACCAAAAGGGGTTATAACTCTAGTGAAAATCTCTCACCAGAAAAAAACCTGGATATCTGACAAAATATTGTCAAGGCTTCTATTTTTGCCTTGAATCCCATTTCCCATTGTCAAATGGGCTTGACTTTTTATTTACCTCTGGAAGATGGAAAAAAAATTTGCAATTTTGTTCCTGGATAGATCCCCTGTTTCATAATCTTTATCCTTGGTGTTAGGGTGTAGCATAAACAGCAGGTCCTCTGCTGGGTCAAATGGAGGTAGGCAGGAGTTTCCTGTAAACTTGTAAGAGAGACGAACTTTAGGCAGGTTTGCCTTAGACTGTGTTCAGGCAAGATTACCCTAAGTGGTCAGAAAATTTAGCAAATTAAAACAGTCCCTGTGGGTTTTTCTCATTTTCCTCATAGTGAAATCTCTTCAGTAAAAGCTGTAGCAAAAAAGCAAAACAAAATTAAGGACAGAAAGTAAAAGGAGATCTTGGTACTCTCTACAACTACCTGAAAGGAGGGTCTAGCAAGGTAGGATTGATCTCTTCTCACAAGTAACAAGGTAGGTTCCTTGTGTACCTCTCACTTGCAGGAGATGAGGAAAAAGTCTCAGCTTGAAGGGGACTTTTAGATTAGATATTAGGAAAAAATTGTTTACAAAAATGGTTCCCAAGCAGTGGCAGAGGTTGCCCAGCAAAGTGGTTGAATCACCATCCCTGAAGGTATTTAAAAGACCCAGACATGCAACTTAGGGATATGGTTTAGTGGTGAACAAGCAGTGTTAGGTCAATGGCTGGACTCAATTATTTTAGAAGCCTTTCCAGCCTCAACATTCCTATGATTCTACTATCATTCTGTATTAGTCTCTGTTAAGTCAGGTAATTTGAAGTTCTGCTCTCTGACATGGCCTTTGATGTAATGGCCCATGATACTCTTCTTTTCAAACTAGTGTGCTTAGTGCTGTCTGTATACAGTGTCTGGTACCCCAAGTTTGCATATGTCTAATTTTCCTTTTTGGTCTCCCCTTCTTGGTTGAGCTAAGGCATAGGTGTTAGACACAAATTATTTTTCATGGCAATATGGTAACTAATACAGGACAGAGAGGACTTTAGAAACCTGGGCAATCATTCTGTTCTGATTGTTGTGATGGTGAAACTGGGCTTTCTGCTTGTGACATTCCATCCTATGGCATGGTTAAAATTCTGGCTGACTGGTATCTGCATATGCAGCAAAACACACTGGTAGACTTTCTGCTGAATGGATTTGTTTTTACGTTATATGTCCACCCACAAAGGTTAAAACGAAGAGGAGTGGACATGCTATTAGGGAGATATGTCACACAAGTATCCCTGTACAAAATCCTAGTGTGATCTAGATTTATTCTCTTGCAAAATGTAGAGCCTGTGAAAAAATTATTTTCTCAAAAATTATTTCTCAAATAGCTCTCCAAAATGAAGTAAAAGATGATGACAAAAAACACTATCTGGGAGAATAGTGTTGAAAATTCTAGGTCTGGTGTGATTTCTCTCTTAGTGTAATACAAAAACTTGTTTCTTTTTTATACTTAATTAACACATCCCTACATACACCAGTTATAAAATATTAAGTGATCTTATTTCTCCTACTGTTTATTTCTATTTTGCTGTGGAAAGTGCACATGTGGACACCCACATTAGAATTTTATGTGTATGAGTGTGTATGTATATGAGCGCTCACTTATCAAGGGGCGTAAGTTAAGGAAATGAGATATTTGGGTTTGTTTGGTTGGTAGCTCTCCCAGGGCTGAGCTAGAATCCACCAGCACAACACAGCACAAAAGCTCTGCTGCAAGAATGAGATGGGATGCTCACTCGTGCACCCAGGCTTTCTGTGTGGAACTGTGCTTTCTGCAGCTGGCAGGAGGAGGAAAGAAAAGTACCTCTGCCATATTTGTAGTTCTCACACCCCAGCAGCTGGTTAGGAGCCAATTCAGCCCACAACACAATTAAGGGGAACCTTGGGGCTGTTTTAACAAACAATAGCCCCAAGGATTATGCCACAGTTCACACCCCTTTCCTCCCTGCCTCCTGGACGTATGCCTGAGATGTCCCCTATGCCAAGAGCTGGGAAAATTCTGCAGAGAAATTCTCAGCTTGCTTGTTGAGCTAGTTTTATGGAACCTTTGCTATCCTGATACCATTGTTGATAATTTCCTATTGAAAATATACTATTTTGCCATTCAAATTGCTCAGCAAGTTTAAAGAAGATGACAGTTTGTATAGGAGTGATATGATCAGAAGAGTGAAAATGTGTTTAGTTCAGGAATGACTACCATCTGTGCAACTGGGACAATGGCTATTTGTCTACCAGAGACAAATATAATTTGGCCCATTGTTGTGCGATTTTTGTACCTGAAAGGGATATGTTTAAATCTAACAGGACTCCAAGTCCTTTTAAGTATTCACATCTTACTCTCCCTCCCCAGCAAGGTAAGGATAGTTGTGGGGAAAGACAGTCAGCACAAAATCCTGCAGTTCTTGTGGATGGAGTCATCCATTTAGCCCCCCTTACCTGAGAGATATTTCACACTGTTCTGACTTCCATCTGATCAAATTCCTTCTCCTATGACCTGGTCGAGCCTGTGTCCCAAGAAATTGTAATCTACTCACTCAAAGAGTGAAAGCACAGAATTTCCAATAAGGCCCACAAATGATAAATCTCAATCCAGATGTGAAGGTTTATGTTATCATGCATGGTACCAGAGAAACTAAAAAAGCAATCTAGGAAAATAAGACTTTTTCTTAGTATTTAATTTAGGATCATGCTTGAACATCTTGTTTTAGGTTGATTTAGACTGCATCTTCCCACCTGTTCTAGACCAGCGTTTAAGACAACCAGTCTTTATCAGTAACAACAGAGCAATGAGTCATAGCCAAACCCAGAAAATAAGAAGCTTTGGTAAACACATGCCCAAAAATAACAGTGATCATAAAGCATCTTGTTCCAAAGATGAAAATTCTCCCTTACCTTAGAGGAAAAAGTGTGAGAGGAAGAATTTCCATGAGTCTAAGTGTTCTTTGTTCCCAAAACAGAATGCACCACATGAGAGAGGCAAGATTTACCTGCTGATCTTCATTGATCTTGACTAATACCTCATGGACTTGCTCTCACTTAATGGCAGAAAAATAGATGCTGAAGACCAAAATAAGGGTGGAAGAGCAGAATTTATTTGCAGGTTCTACCTCTGGCTCCTATTAAAACCACCATGACATATGTCCTTAGTTTCCACATGCTTATAGGGATGATAGCCTCCACACCTCACAGAGCTTAGCCTCTAATGTCTATGAATATTGTCATAGTCTCAAGTGAAAGACTCTGAAACACAATACAAAATGGATTTCTGTTCCAGGTTTCAAAAATAAGAAGCTCTGTGGGCAGATTCTGCACATCATAGTGAGGACTCTGCATAGTTCCTCTGCTACATGGTGGGAAGGGACATAGCTGGAATGAGGTCACAGTTATTTAAATACTCTACTTTATCTCTCAGCTTGCTCATATGAGCAGCCTGGCTGCTTTCTGTGGGCAAATGGACTCAAAAATCAAGGAAATGAGGAAGGGGTTTTAATGTGTTTGTGTATTACACCATGACAAGCACAACATTCATCTCCCCCAGTCCAAACTTGACCAGATTTAAGATTATGCACCAGTGGTAAGTGCTGTGTTTTCATTCTTCTTGTATTTGGACAAATGTGCTTTGTTGATGAAGCATACCTCGCTCACCCCATCTGTTTCAATAAGCTGTGCTGTGCAGGGGTCTCTGCGGGCCGTCACAGGAGCATGTTTTACTCAGTATCTCAAGAAGCAGCAGCTGCAGCTCCTCTGTGCAGCATGGCAGGGTTTGTAATTGTAAAAATGGCAGCATTCAACTAACCACAGTGCTGAGAAGAGAGAATTCATATCACCTTCCAAGCCCTATAAGATGCAAACACTCTGGGAGTCTGCACAGATCAAGCCTTTGACAAATTAATTTGGTTACCTGCCTGCTGGTGGGATCAGCTTTTCAGCCCCTGTGAGAAGTTTTTAAAAAGTAGCCAAAACAATTAGCTGTATATCTAGTCATTTCTGGCCCCAAGGCAACTTGCCTTTTCTCTCGTTTCTTACCCAGATTTTAATTGTTACCCAAAAAAAAAAAAAAAAAAAAAAATTTGAAATAATAATTAAAAATAAAAAATAAAAGTAGAGGCATGTAAATAAAATGGCATTAACTGGAGAAATCTGGGCCTTGAAGCCCACCTGAACACTTACAGTCTGTGAAGGAGCAGACAGACAGAATGTACCCTGCAATGTAGGCTATTTTGTCTTCAGAGCTACATGGTTTGATATTTTGAATAAAGTTAAGAAAGAAAGAAGGAAAGAAGGAAAGAAGGAAAGAAAGAAGGAAAGAAAGAAGGAAAGAAGGAAAGAAGGAAAGAAGGAAAGAAGGAAAGAAAGAAAGAAAGAAAGAAAGAAAGAAAGAAGGAAAGAAAGAAGGAAAGAAGGAAAGAAGGAAAGAAAGAAAGAAAGAAAGAAAGAAAGAAAGAAAGAAAGAAAGAAAGAAAGAAAGAAAGAAAGAAAGAAAGAAAGAAAGAAAGAACAAAAAAATTGGAGAAAATGTCAAGACAAGATCTGTTGCTTTAGTTTTAAAGATCTGTCCTTTAATTTTAAAGGAGATCTTCACAGCACCTAAAGCTGAAATAGGAAATGTATATCCTTTTGGACATGAAAGGATACACCAAGGTCAGACTAGGCACCTGATGGCATGAAAATTGAATAGTGGGTTTTGTTTTGCCAATACAGACACACATGTCTGCAATACGCAGACACTCTAACTAAAGCAACATTTGCAGGGTTTTTCTTCTAAATTCTCTAGAACATCTGGGTCATTTCAAAATTCCAGGGACTTGAGGATGGATTGTTTTGCTTTCTCATCACTAAGAAATTAAGTCTGATTAAGTTACCAAGGGTTATGTTGAATGAGGGGTGTCAATGTATTTTGTGTCAACTGCAAGAACTTAAGAGATGCTCTTACCAAGTATTTCAGCAGTGCTTGTCACTGCAGATCTGTAATCTTCAAAGCAGTAGCCAAAGTTTGAACTCTATGTAAGAGCTGACACTGTCACTCTAAACCATTTAATTTTCCAGACTTATTTCTCCTCAATTTGTTCATTAAAGCAGAAAGGGGCAGTTAATATATTTACTCTCCAAGCAGAGAATACATATTTTACTGACTGGGCATTAAGGTGAAGCAAATGGATGTCACTGCATATCTTAAAATGGAAAAGATAGATTTCATTGCACCACAAAATCTTAAAATTTTCTGAGTTACAAGGGACCCACAAGGACCATCAACTCCTGGCCCTTCACAGGACAACAATCACACTGTGTGCCTAAGAGCATTGTCCAAAAACTTGTTGGACTCTGTCCAGCTGATGCTAAGATCACTTCCCTGGGGAACTGTTCTGGTGCCCAATCACCCTTTGGGTGAAGAAACTTTTCCTGATATCCAACCTAAACCTCCTCTGACTCAGCTTCATGTTGTTCCTTCAGGTCCTGTCACTAGTTACTGAGATCAGCGTCTTCTCTCCCCATTGTGAGGAAGCCATAAACTACATGAGGTCTCCTCTCATTCTTCTCTTCTCCAAGCTGAGCAGACCAAGTGACCTCAGCCACTCCTCAAACATCTTCCCCTCAAGGCCATTCATCATCTTCATGGCCCTTCTTTGTATGCACTCTAACAGCTTAATATTGTTTTATATGTGGCATCCAAGACTGCCCCCAGCGCTGGAGGTGAGGCTGCCCCAGCTCAGAGCAGGGCAGGACAATCCCCACCCTTGCCCAGCTGTGATGCTGTGCCTGATGCACCCCAGGACAGGGTTGGCCCTCCTGGCTGCCAGGGCACTTCTGACCCATGTTCAACTTGCCACTGACCAGGACCCCCAGGTCCCTTTCCATGGCACTGCTTACAGCATCTCATTCCCAGTCTCCATACATCCAGGACAGGCATCCAGGACATGTAGGTTCCAGGACTGGCTCTATGTTAAATTTCATACAATTGGTATCTGCATTTCAGTCACTGCCATGACTAGAGAGAAGGAAGGAAAGCAAGGGAAAGAAATATGTAGAGAGAAATGAGAGGAGGGAAAACAGCCCTACTCCCCCAGATCAGATACCAATGTGTTAATGTATTCTCTCTGAACATATGATACCAAATAGAGGTGCATGAATCTCAATCCTGAAAGCTCAGTAAATAGAAAAAAAGCTGACTGCTTCAGCCTGCAACAACTTCAGTGCATCTCTAGACACAGCCTGGAGCAATAAAGTATGAAAGAATTTTCATTTATTTATTTATTTTAAGATTAGATATGTATTCTACTATTTAGCACATTACTTTTAGCATTTGGAGACTCTAACTTGTACAGTTAGTAGGCTTTAAAAGGCAGACATATCAGCCACAAGAAGAAAAATTGCATTCACAGAAGAAACTGAATACACCTCAAAAATCTGTAAAAAGGGCACAAAGAATGAGGTGTATGCCCTGGGAACCCTATCAAGTGGAGCACAAAATGGAAGCATGTATGTTGGATGGACTGTAGTTCTTGCTTTTGCCCCACAGGAGAAGTTCTTCACTGGGGAAGAGAGAGTAGGGAAATGCAATAAGGAGGAAGCAGCCACAAAGTAGGGTTGGAAAGTAGGAGAGAGTTGCTTTAGGCTATGAACTGGCTTTCTGGGGGGTCTGAGATGCCACAGAAAATCTTTCAGGTTTGTATGTGTGCATGGGTGGATGCACATCAACCAAACCTGCATCTAAACTTAAAGAGCATCTTCTTTCATGACTGATCCCAGGCCCCCTGAAATGGGACACCCTCTCTATGTGCTATTGCAGTACAAAAAAATAAACAATATCTGCAACTCCAGAGCTGGACACTGCACAGATAAGAGACACAAGTCCAACAAGAGGATTTTTTGGTGGTTTTGGGCTGTTTTGTTTGCTTTTTCGAGGTTTTTGTTAGTTGGTTGGTTGGTTGGTTGGTTGGTTGGTTGGTTGGTTTGGGGGGGGGGGGGGTGTTTGCTTTTTGTTTGCTTGGTTTTTTGGGGGTGTTTTTTGTTTTGCTGGGTTTTTGTTTGGTTTTGTTTGTTTGGTTGGTTTGTAATTGGTTTTGGGGGTTGTTTTGTTTTGTTTTATTTTCTAATTTGGTTTGGTTTGGTTTGGTTAGGTTAGGTTTGGTTTGATTTGTTGGGGTTTTTTTGTAGGAGTGCAAGCAAAGGTTCCATATTTGTGGCTGAAAATGTGATCTGCATGTGCAAAATAACTCAACCATCACCTGAAGACTCTTCTGTCCGTTTTATCTCGGCTGTTTGAGGGGCCTGGAAGGCCCGTGGTGGCCTTGGGGCAGCCCGCGTGTCGAAGGACGAGAAGAGGCTTCAGTTCTTCTTTCTGGTTTTATGTTTATTAATTGTTTATCTAAAAGATGTTCTTTCAGCCGAACAGAGATCTGCACAGCAGTCAGCCATGGGCACACTCTCTCTGCCCTCCGGGGCAGGCACCTATCTTTATACCCATTGTGACGTGTACAATATTTATCATTTTTCCCCAATACCATCTATTGTTATAACTCGGTGTACTCTTAGTAATAACCAATAGAAAGGTGCCACCGTGGCCAAAGAAGATGGAGGAGAAGAGGAAGAAGAAGAAGGACAGGACACACCCCAATTCCTCCATCTTACTCCTCTAAACCCCCCTGTACATAAATCTTAAACCTTGTGTCTCACCCTCTAATTAACTAATCCCTTCACCATTCACCCTGTGAAGCCCTCATCCTTGTCGTCTCCTGCACAGGGTTAAAGTCCTGCCACCAGACACTTCTGGCAACATTCCAGGACTCCCGAGCCCCCCCCAGGGTCTCGGTGGCTCAGCATCTCAGGACTGAGATCTTGAGATCCGACACTCTTCCACTGATTTTGGAGGTGGAGTCCAAGGGGGACAGGACGATGAGACTGACCTATTCAAAAATGTGTTTCCAGTGTGGGCAATAACCAGCTGAAAAACCATGAAGTGATGCTTGTGAAGCAGAAGCTTCCCTAGGTTTTACCAGGATATGATTCCAGTGAAGACATGGTGATCAGCAGTATGCTATGCAGAACTAAGTTCCCACATGACTTACCCCATGTGATACTGCTCTTTGCCAACCCCTTTTTCCCCATTTGCACCAGAGCTAAATATTTGCCGACCTCTAACAAAATAAAAGCACACACAAAAATGAGGTAAGTGGAGCTGTTAGTTCAGATGCTGCTATTTGAGAGCTCACATAACTCTGGGGAAATAGGTACTCAGTATGTAATCCCAGCAATGACACTAAAGGTAAATGGATTTGGGGATTTTTGTCATGTACTGTGGTAGCAATAACAGCAGTGACAGGGCATTTGTATCCTCACATCACATCTGGTGAAAATATTTCATCTGGGAAACACAGCTTTTACCACATAATTTGCTCCCATTATTTTAGTGGCTAATGTTTCACGCTGCTGGTGATCCTCACCTGAATGGTGGCTGCAGGTTGTCACTTCCATTCCACTCCAGATTTGGGAAGCTTGGTATATAAATTGAAGTCAATACATCCACTATTGGAGAAACATGTATTATTATTAAAGCTCATTCATCACACACTGAAGTAAATACCTTGCATGGGGGAATTGGAATCATTTTCAGTGAACTAGATCCATCACCTTCTAAATCAGGTACATCAGCTAGTGAATCAAATGCATCACCTTTGAATTACATGGAATCCCAGTTGAATTAGATGCATCACCTATTGAATCAAATACATTACTATTGAATCAAAAACTGTACGTCACCCAGTAAATCATGTAAATGTTACCCATACTGCACGTTGAACAGCTGCATCACCAATAAGTTTAACAGATGACATGTTAAAGTTTCTAAAACATTTAAACAATTACCATAAGAGCCAAATTCAATATGTCAGTTACCAGTCCTGAAAGATCAACTTTTCAGAGCCAGTAAAAACACTGTAAAGAAGATTTTCTTTTTTTTCTGATATGTTAAGCCTATGAGTAGGCAAAATCAGAAGGACTAAGAGAGAAAACAAGATGCAGTTCAATAATATTGCCATGAGATGCTGACAAAATCAAGGCATAAGGTATGACGGTTGCTCCATAATGTCTTTAACGGCTATACCACATGACTCAGAGAGGGCTAAGCTCATTGCTTAATACAGTGACTACCTTCCATCTTTCACAAGATTCTCAGTCTCACCAACACCATAGAGGTTGAAGCAGAGACTATTAAATAATTTTTTTTTTCTTTAGCACAAAATTTATCCCTGGGATAGGCAAAGTTTCTAAGGGTAGCAAAAAGCAAAAATGGACAACACAGCTCTGAGCACAGAGGTATGCTCTGGAATGTAGTTTGAGTCAAGCTCAGATCTCAGAAGATATAATCTTTTATGAGCTATTATGAGCTTACAAATGTTTTGTAAGCTTTAAAAACAGCCTTATTATCAGACATTTTTAATAATTTTTATTGCTTCTTATCTGGAATTGTAAGCAGTGGGAAGATATCAAAATATTACTCTTTCTGACTCCTGACTCTCTGATAAAAACATGGACAATCCCATTTTAGAGACTGGCAAAATGAAGAAGGCAGCCTTTTAGTGAATCCATAGTTTCCATCCTCTTTTATGTTACACCAATCATACAATGAAAGCACCATATTTAGATGGAGAAGTTTTTGACTTTGTGACTGACTGACACATTTTTGGCAGAAGAACATACTTACCTGCCTTAGTTTTATGGAGTGCTGGAACTGTAGTTAGCCTCTGCAATAGCATGATTAAGATGCAGTCGAAGTTTTGTCTGAAAGGGGGAAGGACAGAGGACATATATGCTCAAGACCACTGCAGCAGGATTGCTGCAAATGAATGAGAGCTGAGTCTGTGCTCCCAATTTAGAGGAATTTCTTGATGTTTTCCTTTTGCTGAGGAACCCACATAGGAGAAGCACAGAAGACCAGAATGAGGAGGGAGAATAGATAAAGGTCTGGTGCAGGCTGGGCTAGTAAAAAGGTGCGGGGAAAAAAAAAGGAGGCAGTTCAGTAAGGATATAAATATGCAGAATTGCTAGAATACTAAAATGCTCTGGTAATGGTGACCAAAATCAGCAGCTCCTTTGTTTATGATCTGGGAGAGGATGAAGCAAATGTAAATGAAAGAAGTGTGCTGAGCTGAGGAGAAGCTGACCTGTAAGATTAACTGCATATTTTCTGTAATCATCATTTTAACACAAGAACATCACTATCAATTCAGACTTACTGACACTGAGGTTATGTAAGCATTCCCTTTTCACTGCAAGCAACACCCAGGATAATGATAGAAGGATTTCTTGACTTAGATGCATTTGTGCACACCAATAATGTTTTTTGAACATGCACAACATTTAAGATCCTTCAGACAGTTTAAGCTAAGCATACTGTACCTTGCTTTTTCAAGCATTTTCATATTCTAGAAAAAAAGGAAGTGTAACACTCAACTCACAAAAACCCCCTTTAAAAGTACCCAAAGAGAATGGCTTGTCTTTCCCATCCTTTGTTATCCTTGTGATAATCATAGTATGGAAGTATTAGGAACAAGACATCCAAATTGCAATGCCCAGTCGTCCGTAACAGACAGAAGTTTCATGCTCTACTCCTTAACCTTTTAAATAGACTGGGGTTTTTTTGAGTGGCTGGTTGTTCCACATTTTTTCTCCCAGGTTTCCAGGGCTACACAAGGGGAGAACAGGAATCAGCCAGCCAGTCAGTCCAATTACAGCACATGGAGACTACTGCTGTCTTTCATGAAGGGCATGAGTGAGGAATGAAAAAAACCCCATTTGTGTGACAAGAGTTTCAGAGAGAAAAGAGAATGAGACTGTATCAGCAGGTGCCTCTGAAGGTGGCCCGCACAAGAAGCAGGTGAGCCTCTATCTATTATTTCCACTGTATGAGGGAAAAGCACATCTTTATATTCCTCTTTTGATGTATGTTATGTAAATATCTTTCTTGAATAAAAATTTCTGCTCTTTGTACCCAAGGATACTGAAAGGCCTTCCCTGGCAAATCAAATTCTATCTGCTAAGTGTGATGCAGGCCTCACTATCTGTGCCTCACTATCCCTGCCACTGGGGATACTCTCACTGCAGGGTCAGCAAAATGGACAAAACAGCAGGTGTGCCGATGCCTCAGCTGATGCAGTTCACAGCTTGGTGGTTGCAATCAATACACCAGACATGGACTGGAACACCTGATGTATGGGCACACATCCCTGCAGCTGGAGGGGGTGATAATGTGTAAAACTACTGCAAGTGGGTTTATGAGAGAATATCTGTCAGAGCAGTTATGATAGTGTGGGGGTTTGACCAGGAAGAAGTGGGAATTCTGGGATGCTGTGGTCAAACCAATGGGGGCTCGGATTTTGATATTGGCACCTGGTATAGCCAGTGGGGTTTGGACACACCTCCGAGGACACACAGGGGTTAAAAGCAGAGCTTCAGCCCTGAGAGGTCTCTTGGGACTTGGAGGGAAATAGGTTGGATCTCCCTCCCCTGTCCAGCCGCTGCTGCTGGGCGGGGGAGGGGCAGCCATGTGATAGGCCTGGGCCTGGACAGGGATGGGGGTGAGGAGGCCCTTGAGGATGGAAGGGTGGAGGAGCAGCCCCAAGAGACAGCCATCGGGCAGCCATTCCCCCCCACCCCCAGGTTAGAGAGAGAGAGAGCCGGCGTCTGAATGTGTGGGAGTTCTGGAGCTCTGGGACAGGCAGAGACTGAAATTTTTAACCCCTTTCTTTCATGACTGGGACCTCGCAAAAATGCTGATCCTCCTCGGAGCTGAATAAGAAGGGAGATAAGAGATGAGATGAGACAAGGGCCTGGCCCGAAGGATGTGGAGACAACTGGCTGAGTGGGGAGAGAGATGATTGGAGTGGCCTTTTGGCTAGACTTTTCTTGTGTAGCCATAGACTCAGTTTTATTCCTGTGACACAGAGACTGCACTTAGGGGGAGGCAGTGCCTCAGAACCAGGAGGGTTCATTGTGGGGACTCCTCGGACCCAGGGGGTTGGAAAGAAATGAGGGGGACAGATGTCCCAAAGCAGAGACTGTGCCTTTTTGGAGTGAGACAAGGCATCCTTAAAAGACAACCCTAAAAGCAGTTCTGGTCCATGCACAGTGGTGAGAGCACTGGGCATGGAAGGAAGATGTCACAAGCGGCAAAAGGACTTTCTGGGCGGTGCCGAGTGACACGGAAGCACATGAGGTTTCAGCGTGTTTCCAGGGGAAGCCTATGGAACAAGAAGGACTCCTCTCCTCTTCATGAACTGAAATTTGAGTATTCTAAAGGGTGGTGCCAGGCTGGGCAGTTGGTGATTTGAGGGAATGTATCGGATTGGGAAATTTTGATGGTGGGGAGGAGGAAAGTGTTTTTTGTAAGGTTTTCAATTTTTTTTTCCCTTCTTTTTGTGTAGTTTAGGTAATAAAGTTTTCTTTACTTCTAAGCTGGAGCCTGCTTTGCTTATTCCTGGTCACATCTCACAGCAGACACCAGGGAGAGGGTATTCTCATGGGGGCACGGGCTGTGTGCCAGGCCCAAACCATGACAGATAGGTCTTGATGAGCTTCTCGTTGTCTTCGCAAACAGGCCATCAACCTAACTCAAGAGGGAAGACATCTGTTTCAAAGGGTAACTTAGAGCGCTGGAGTCAGTAGATGATGTCTCTGATTTAGATGGCAACTTGGACACTTCAGTATGAAATACTGCATCTCCATTGCAGTTCCTTGTGCAAAGCATTTTCTTCCATGCAGGAGGTATATGTGTGCCCTGGGGTGGGTGTGAAGGTGAGAGCACATTCAGTTTGAATAGTTAACAGGCACAGCAGCCTTTATGGCTGCTGCTCTGTATAGAGTCTTTGCTGGGGAAAGCAAACTGGCAGGCATGGCACTGAAAGGACATGGAGGATTAGTCCAAGCTTGGGGAAATAATTTTCTGGTTCAGGTTTCTGTTATCAGGGCCTAACACCCCTTGATGCAGACATCACATTGGAAAGAGCTTCAGAAAGATGTTGACTGCAACCTGAGTACTTCATCCATATCATCCAGGCAAAGGTAGGCATGCCTTTCAGCTCCAACACCACAAAACTCAGCTGTGTCCAAAGATACTGCTCTCAGTGAGCACAGGCTCTTGAACAAAGCTGATCAGTAGGAGCAATTCCCATTTCCAAGATCATATGCATGCTGCAGCTGTTTCTGGGTGGGTCACATGCTGCTGATGATTTGCATGCAGAAGATAGTTAAGTACAGCTTGTAGAGACACGCTCTCCCAACAGCAATATAGTGGGTTTTGATAGAAGTTCAGGAAAGGAGAAGCCACAAGATTTTTCCACCAGTGCACATTTCAGCTAGACTTTGAAATGGGAGATCAAGAAAAGAATAGTATAAACATGATTTTTAGGAACTGGCAGGTTCTGACATGATAATTTTTCTTGTGACTGTGGGCAACTCATTTTTCCACATTGACTCTTTGTTGTTTATGAGATAACACATATAGTACAGAACGTATTTTACTGGGCCTTCATGGTAGGTTATGGACCAAAGACATTCTAATAGTGTCATAATTCAGTGTCGTGGAAAAGCCAAAGCTAACAATGGTGGAAATAGTTATGCAAATTAAGCAGAATTTGGCCTCCAGCAAAACATCTGTAAATGATGTGGTAAGATGTGCAAGCTAATCAGTTTTTACAAATAAGAACTGTGTACTCAGTTCAGCTAAGGGGACAAATTTGGAGAAATCATTCTTTTAGCTGAGCTTCTCTGAGCTTATCTCAGGAGCGTTAGGTACAGACCATGACCATGTACATGCTGTGGACAGCCTCCATACTAAAGGAGAAAGGCAAACTTCCCATAATTGGCCTACAGAATTTTTCACTCTTTCATCCTCCCTTGTCTTTCTTGCTTTTATTGAGTCATTACGTGATTTATAGAACAAATGCAACTGCATTTGCAGCACTGTTCTAAGTGATGTAAAAAAAAAAAAGTAAGTAAATATTTACTTTTCCTGCCTACTTCTTCTTTATCTGCAGGCGCCCCCAGGAGAAGAGATGTGGAAATCTAAAAGTCCTCCTGATATTATACTGCTTGTTGCTTCTTAGAAATGTTTCTCTAAATGGGATCAGCCATCACTTCCTATTAGTACAACCAGCCTTTTCAGTGATGACATTACACAACGGGCAAGACTGTGATTACTTAGAGTCATAAGACTAGTCTTGTGAATATACTCCTGTGTCCTACTGCATTCTGAGGGGAGAGTGCTTTGCTTTGCAAAACTGCTGCGAAGATTTGAAATCTCAAGTGGATGTAGAATGCTATACAGCCGCTCTCAGCTCTTTGCTATCCTCTCTGGTATTGTGCTCCATATCTTAATCTCTTCCATGTCTATTTTTCATAGACACTATCTAGCTGGTCTTCTCATTTTGCCTTCTCAATAGAGATTGCCACGCTGTTGTGAAGACTAATAAGAGTTTTTCAGAGGAAACATATTAGGGCAGTGGGGAGAGGTTGTAAATTTCAGTATCATTCCACTGACAAGGGAGTGAACTAAAGGTTATACCATATGTGTTTGGTCTGTGGTACTCCTTCTCAATGCTTTCCACAGTTCACCCTTTCTAAAGTCCTAGCAAGGTCTTTGTCACTCAAAAATCCCTAGCTGATGTAATGCTTCCAGATGGGTGTGTCTTTGTGAGGTGTATGAGAGAATATATTGCTCATAAATGACTGGAAAAGTAACAGAAGATCCAGCTAGGTAGATAAAGCAGCGATGGACATTAACCACAGAAAAATAAATCAGCAAGCACTGGATCTAGGACTGAGAGAAAAAAGTTACTGCCCTCTCTCAGGGGCTTACTGTGGCATGGGCCACCTCTTTTCTGAAAGGCCACAAGGAGATAGGGTATTTTATCTATACTTACCCTCTTATATTAACTCCTTGAGAAAGTGGCTGACTTCCATGCAGCTGTGCAGAGGTTAGATACCCATCTACCCTTCCTCTATCACATATGAAATGTATTTCTTGTAGTCACACTGGAGCTGTGGTAAGAAGAAGACAGCAAATGTTGGGAAAACTGCAGACAAGGGGGGAGTTCAGGCTGAAGCCTGAATTATAATTAGCAGCATTCATTTTAAAACTTTGGATCAGAGCAAAGCATTAGCTGGGGCAGGAGTTTCTTAAAATTCTGATGTGCCTGAGCTGTTTTAGTGGATTAATGGTGAGGTATTATCAGTGAAGCAGACACTCTCAGTTTGACTGGTTTTGTCTGGTCTCCTTTTCTTCCAGCTGGATGGAAATATGGAATGCTACCTAGGCAGAAACAATATGCTTGATGCCTTTTATGGAAAAATGGGTACAGATCTGCAAGTCACAAAAAAGTATTTATCCTCCTGTGGCATTTGAGTGCAGTCTCACATTGTGCTTGCTCTTTGCCCCGAGGAGAATTTTGTTCTTTGCAGAAGTATAGCAGAGAATTTCAGCAAGTCCTTCAAAAGTGAAATTGTATAAGTGACGAGCTCTGGTAAGAAAGGGTCCACCTAGTAGGCTAATAGCTGCCACAAAGTAATAACTTTGTCAAGAAAATGTAAGAATTACCCCAGGAAAAGAAACCCAAGTGTCTAAATTCTTCTCTCATAATGAAACTTAACTATTACAGTTTTAAATTGCAAGACCAATGTTCTGATTTTGCTGTGGGTTCCTCCTGCTGTATAGGCCTTATTGAAAAATGAAAAACCAGTCCCCTCCAGAACAGCCCCATTCTAATCTCACTATACAAGCTGGGGAGAGATCCAAGTACGTCAGTGACCTAATGTGGATGTAAATTCAGAGTGAAATAACAGTCCAGCAGCAGCTAACCTGGCTCTGTGGATGCCTGGGCACACAATCACTATAGCGACCCCAAAAGGAAATATGCTTGAGGAGATCACTTCACAGAATATATGTGAAACCTTTTTCATAAAAGTTTAAATTCAGAATTGTGGTACAGTCCCTTCAGCTAAACCAGTGCATTAGCAGAGAAGAGAGCAGCTCGTAAAAGAGGTAGAGTATTCCCTCCTCCCTTTTGTTCTTGTCCACTCGCATGGTTGTGATAACCCTTCGCCCCTTCAATCCTTTAATGCTAATTTCATTTTTAAGGGCACCAAGGAAATTAAACAGTTGGTTTTAAGTTAACAACAACAAGAAGAAAGTGGAAAACAAACCCTTGGGATATTGCTTAAAACCCAGAGGTCATAAGCCCCAAGGCAATGGCTTTTGGTGCACCTGGAGTAGGAGAGTCCACATCTCAGTAGCAAATTTGTGAGTTCTGTGTGGGGCCAAGATGAGAATGATGGTCGTACAGGAGGCAGGGAGCCCTCAGTCCAATTGCTGCAGAATTCATCCTATGATCTGAATCTGTCTGCAGAAACTCCAGATTTAAAGGTGGCCTCTGTGGCTGTGAATTGGTTCCATTTCCAGGTGAACCTGTAAACTGCACAGAGCATCTCCAGGCTGCTGCTGCCCAGAATATCAGAAAGCCCCTCTGTGCTAGTGTGGGCCTGCAGATGTATCCCCCAGAGTGTTACTGCCTCAGATCTTCAAAGTAGGATAATTATATTTAAAAAAATAAACCTTGCCTCTAAGTATAACTTACTAGTTTGAGCTGAGGAACCCACAGATCTAGTTTTACTATTTTCCATTCTGGAGCTAGGTAAGGCTGCAATAACTTGAAGATCCCTCCACTGTCTCCCACCTCATATTTTTCTGTGTACAAAGAAACAACTCTCAGCTGGTTTGTTTCCTGAAAAGCCTTTTTTGACTAGTATGATTGGAATTGATATACAGAAAATTACTTGGGCTGTAATAACAGAGTAAACATAGATGCCTTTGGATTAAAAAAAGTTCTGTGCTGTGTTGTTAACTATATCATTAAATGGCTCAGACTCTGGAATGAGTACACTCTCTTTCCATGACAATGTAGGTAATCCTAAAGAAATCTCCTAGATAATTGTGTAAGAATGGGCACAAGAGTCCCTGAGCTGATATTTCAAAAACGGTTACCTATCCCTCATGACTTTGGGGTGGGATCAGGATCTTTTGTGCAGCAGGTAATATTGTGCAACAGTCCTACAGCTTCTCAGGGAAGCAACATTGAAGTATGTATGGAACACCTGCCAGATGGGGACATCTAGTGCCATTTCAGCCACTGCCTGGCTTGCACCTGCAGGTTTAGATAGTCCCAGGTCTCCATAGGCCCTGTGTCAGATCTGCCGACTCCCTGCTGATGTCATGGGTTGCACAGATTCCAGAATGGATTACAGAGCACCACAGAAAGTCCAGTGTTAAGCAACTGAAATGTGCCGGGGGTGCTGAGGTGACAAGAAACTGGTGATACCTCCAGCAGAATTAGAAGAAAGTAGAAATGACAAATGCAAGAATGAGGAAGGAGCTGGGGCTTCAGGTGTTGGGTTAAGAGTTGGGTGGTCTACATCCAGTACCCTGTCACAAGCTTTTGAATAATAGGAGAGTAATTAAATTATTAAATAATATTTAAATAATCTTTCTTCATCTTCTTTTGCCATGTGTTTAACAACAGGTGATACTTGTAATTTCTTTCCAAGATATTTAGAAGATATTTAGTTTGGGGCTCCAGCTGTTACTGCATGTCTGCAAAGTACAACATGGCTTCTTTTACAGTTCTCACAAATAAGAGAGGGAGAACAGAGGGAACAATTCCTTCTTCAAGTTCCATCTCTTTCCTCTTCATCTGACTCTCTGACTCTCTTTCTTTTCTAGTTAGAAAAGAAAGCATGCCTGTCCTCCATAACCCTTATTTCTGCAGTTCGCACTAAAAGCTTTAGGATAGGTATTTATATCAAAACCACAGAGTCTCAATTTTTAATTTCTCTCCTGATTATCTGATTTTTTTTTAACTAGAACACCCCTCCCTCCTTCTCTGATATGTTTTTCCCCTTTTAAAAGTGTATCTGTTGCCCTAAGTGCAGCTGAAATGAGTGAACATGTTATGTGGTGCTTCAGGGAATTCCTGAAGGATTGATTCAATTCTTCTGGGATCTGCATTCTGAGAACTGAGAGCACAAGTGCTGCGAAACCTGTTTGTGATTCAAACCCAAACATTAATATATATTAATGTGTGTGTGCATGTGTGTGTGTTAAGGGAAAAAATAAAGGTGGACTCAAAGAAAGAAAATCAGAGGCAGAAAAAAAGATCTGGTTCCTGAGGGTTTTGGGGTATGTTTTTTTTTAAGTGAAAGCTAATGGAATCCAATATAACTGCTGAAACCTTGTCATCCTTGCTATCAGTGAGAGCCTTTGAATAAGCTAAATCCTTAATCAGTATAACCTAAGACCCCAATGACTATGTGTAGAAGTGTTAGTCCAGATAAATCCTTGAAGGTTTCAAAGATTTGAAGAGCACTGGCACTTTTCTGTGTAGTGCCTGC
Organism: Zonotrichia leucophrys gambelii; assembly: GCF_028769735.1. Classification (NCBI taxonomy): domain Eukaryota; kingdom Metazoa; phylum Chordata; class Aves; order Passeriformes; family Passerellidae; genus Zonotrichia; species Zonotrichia leucophrys. Next base: position 43,774,869 of record NC_088200.1, on the reverse strand, counting down.
CCTTTGTCCTTTTCTCCATGATGTCATTATTGAAGTTTTACACTCACTATGCATGGTGTAAGTTGACATTGACAGTTTCAACACTTTCACACTGACTCTGGAGGATTGTTAGCTTTGAAGCTATTTGGCCTTGAGCAGTGAATTCTTTTTTTGAGCTCATACTGGCTTATAATATCTGAGAAGGTTTGCATCAGTATAGCCCCAGCTTGAATTATGAGAGAAGGCTGGTTTCCAACTTGGAACTGATACCCACATGATAGAAATAGCGAACATTATACCATTTCAGATGGGCAGCAAAGTCAATGTTCCTGAATCCCCCTGGGATGCAACAATGAGTTTTCATTTTAACATCACAGTTAAAGCAACATCGGCAGCATGGCTTTTCTTGTAATCAGAACTCTGAAAAGCAGCTAGGCTTGGAAATGACTGTAAGAATATGCGATCTTCTGCCCTGTGATCTGTTTGTTATTAGGCTTTTTGGAAACATCTGCATGGGGCCAGAGGCATATTTCATATCAGTGTAATTTAATTCAAGTATTTTATGAAAATAAAAATAAAATGCTGTGTGGTGATTTAGACACATTGAATATCAAAGCACACAAGCACTAACAAGCAACACAAAGAAAGTGAGCTGTTCAGACACTTACTCATATGAGTTGTCCCATGGAACTTTATCAAGATGACACACATAAGCAAAGATTTAAAGGCTGAGTCCAAAGCCTAAGGCATTGGTGACCAGTTGGTGGTAGGTTTTGAGACTCCTCCAGCTGCAAGCAAAGAGACTTCTCTACATGTTAAAGAACCTTTGAGGCCCAAGGCCCCAGCACCTTCAAGCCAAGGATAAAGTTCTCTTGTAATAGGAGAGCTATGGGAGAGAGAATCTTCCAGGAGTTGCGAATTGAGTCTGTATCTGTCCTTAACAAAATTTCTAGGTTTTTCATGCATTTCCTGGTAAGAATAAAATATGATAGTAGGAAATTCAGCTACCTGAAAATTTCTAGCTCAAGAGGTGAAATGCCATCAGCTACAATCCTTGAATACAAATGACATCTAGAGCTTCAATACACAGTGTTCCTTTTGAAGTTCTCAAAAGACCATATCAAGACAAACCCAGCTGAAATACCAAAAGAGCAGGAATGGAATTCCTGAAACGGTATACCTGTTTCTGCCTTTTAACGAAGGATGAAAACAAAGACACTAAATCAGGACAAAAGTTTTTTATACACCTGTATGCGTATTCAGCTTCAATCCTTTAGTCAGATACTGTGAGTAGTCACAGAGCTTATTTAAACAGCCTTGCATCTCCTGTATTGTCAGAAGCATAGCTATCTTGAGGCCTTCTCCCAAAATATCTTGAATCAGTGAAAAGTTTTGTTGGATTTTCTAACTGGCAATATTTGGCCATTGCTAATCCCAGAGCTATGCATGGAACACATAAAATTTTAGGGTTTTAGAAGGTACCTAAACTTCAACACAGAAACAGTTGTATGAATAATAGATATCTCTTCAACTGAACTTTTGGCTGTGGCTCCTGCTCTCTGCCCTCACATCCCAGCTGTTGCCTTCTCCCTTGCCATCTGGATTCAGGCAGGCAAAGTCTTGGAGCTCGCTTGGCCCCTGTGGCTGACACAGGGTGTGTCACTCAGCAGCAACACAAGTCTGCCTTGGGACTCCCACACTTGAGCTGGGGTCTAGTTCAACCAGTGTGAGCACGGGGATGACCACATTGGGTTAACACTGATTAACTGTTTTCAGGGGGAAGTGCAATAGGGAGTCTTCTCAGTAAGAAGAGAGATAGTAGGAGTTGCCAAAACATGCATGTCAGCCCACTAAAAGAAAAGGTTCTTTCATTTTCTGTGGTCAGTTCTACTAGCAGAAGCTATGCAGGATTCATTCTCAGACGAAGCAACTTCTGTAACCTGCTCACCAGGATGTGTGGGCAGAGCTTCTTGAGCTCCTGAGCTTCAGTCTCTAGAGTTTTCACATCCTTCTTTTTTGTCTGGAGGTCAAACTTCCCATATATTATTTATACTTATAATTTAGGAGATTCAAATTTAACAACCAGTCTTAAAAGGCAACTCCATTTTCTGAGTTCTGGATATAAAAAAAAAAAAAGCATTTTCAAATATTTTTCTCATGCTGTCTTGCAAGGACAAATAAATGAATCATATTAACAAACACTTGAGTAAAGGTATTTTACTTATTTTGGCCACAGAAATCCACATGAAAGGCAATAATCTTACATTAATATATAATCTCTGTAAGATATGAAAAGCTCATCAATAGTATTATAACTTCAATGACAATCAATTTCATCTGTGAAATTGCTTAAAACTTCCATCAGTGAAAGAATTAAGAGAACTTAATTTACTGATTTTGCTGGGCTCTTTTCTACTTGAGCTGTAAACTTATGTGTAAGGTAATGGGTGGGCTTTCTGAAGAACAGATGGAATTTTAAGAATTTTGAGTACAAGTAGGTACAAAGAAAAATTACAGTCTTACCAAGTACAGTCTTATTCTTATTAAAATCGTGTAATGTGATAACCTGCATTTTATTTAATTCTTATTAAAATGGTGTAAAATTATAACCTGCATTTTATTTAACTCTTTCACTTTCATACCAGAAAAAAATTAACTGAAGTGTATTGCTGAAAGTACTTCAACCCAATTCCTCAGTCAGTATAAAATGCGCTAAGTCATTGAAATTAGGGGGCTAGTACTGAATTTCACTCACATAGGTATGGTGGAGCAATTGCACTGAATTATTCTTGAATTGTGTACAACCTGTGGTACTTCTCTACTAGTGCTCTGGAGTCTGCTGGTGTTACTGTATTTATAAATTGCTTCTGGCTACCTACTCAGTAAGTCACCAGAAATGTAACAAAAATCAATATAAGAAAAAAAACTTGTTGCCACTATGATTTTCTTCTACTTATATACAGCCTAAAATGTTCACAGGAAAACTACTTCTGAAGCTTCAAATCATAATTTTTATTTTCTGTTACCTAGTTTCTTGACGCATGGACTCACTTTACTTTAAAGCAGAATCATTCTAAGACACAGTTTTAGTCTACTTGGTTTACTGGTGCTTTTGTGGGCACAAAATATTCACATCTCTGTTCTGATGAGAGCCATTGTTCTCATGTAGTAAGTGACAGTTCTTTGAGTGTTTGGGTTAAAACTTGTCTTAAAGCGTCCTGACTTGGCCCTACATGATTCTGATCCAGGGTCTAGCTGCTGATTGGTAAAGTTTACATAAGGCAGGGTAGTGTGTCAAAATCCCTAGTCAGGGTGAATATCTTCCTCTTTGTAGGTCAAAAATTAAAGTATTTGCTGTATGAGGACTTACTAATATATATATATGTTGCTGTTGAGAGCTACAATAAGATTCCTATTGACTTTCCATGACAGCTACTATATCATTTACTACCAAAACTCTCACTCAGTTGCTCAGTGATTTCTCTCCTCTCCTGGTTAATATTTTGGTACAGAACAACAGTCCCCTACAACTATTTAATGCAACATTCCCACAGATGGAGTGTGGGCAAATGGGTAAAAATGAACAGTAGTGAACATTTCTCAGCTATCAGTGTGGATTGGCACCACCCCAGAACTGAAAAAAAATGCTTTCTCCCCGAAGTCCCAACCCTTCCTCAAAAGAGAGAGGATCATTTACTTATTTAATTTTTCCCCACAATACATTTTTGAATGGCAAAGCAACATGAAAAACAGAATGTAACAGACACTGACTGATGCAGGTTTCTGAGGAGCTTGTATCAGGATTATTTGAGTTCTGGTGCATCTTTGGGAGGCAGAAGAGCAACTTAAAGTGGGTGTTTAGCAATCAGCTACCATTGACTCTAAGCACAAAGAAATGAATGAAAATTAATTACTTTAGAGCCAGAAAATGATGTGGATTAAATTGAGTTTTTCATCGTCTTGCCATTTTTTACAGCTAAGTGGTGCAGGAGTGGGGCAGAAGACATCTGAAATATTTACAGATTTTGGGAATAGCAAAGGGAGCAAGACAGGATAGAAGGTTAATGTCATCTTTAATATGGAAAAACTACTCTCTTCCTGTGACATATGCCTTTGGGATAATCTTGATAAATGCATGAGTACGATCAAAATGTCAGCCAGACTTTCATTAGTTTCTATCTCCCCCTTGAATGCTCTTCTACAGTCTAGAAGTTATCTGCAAGAGTCTAGAAGTAGAGATTATCCAGATTGCACAGCTACAAGGACAGCTTTTGGAGAGGAGCAAAAGATATTTCTAAGCTTCTAATTCCCTTTCACCCCTGTAACATTGATGAGAACTGTGAGGTTCTCACTGTGTGTGCACATATATTGTCTGACACCCATTTTGGGATCATGCTACATGGGATACGCATTGCATCAACCTAAAGACTTGGCGGAGTTCAGCTTGGCAGAGATGAACTTTTGGCTAGCAGGATATTTTGTGGTGTTTAACAGCCCAAAATTATTGTAAATTATGGCTCTAATTTTTCTTCTTTCACTGTTTCTAGTTAAGAATCCTGCTGGTTTATTCCATTTTGCAGCATGATTGCATAAGAATATGTAACCATTTTTTAAAGTACTAGAAGCTACATAGCAACAGGAAACCTTACCTAGCATCTTTGCAGAGAGTCCTGGGTGGCCCTTAGTTGACAGTCTCCAAATATTAGGGACTTCCCTGAGAGAGGATCTTCCCCTCCTGAGAGAAAACAGCCTCTTACATTATTTGTCCTGAAAGGTCTCTCTGTGTACTACTCTGACAATCCATCTGCATTGTCTGGACAGGTTTATCTCATCATACACTGATTTCATTGAACTCTTAGGTTATACTTGAGGGGCATTAAAAAAAAAAAACAACCAAAAAACAACCAACCAAAAAAAAAAAACCTAAAAAAAAAAAAGAAAACAAAAAAAAAAACAACAAACACCAAAAAACCCCAAGGAGTAAACTTTTAAAGCAAGCTCCTTGTTAATACCATAATACCACAGTAGTGGAATTCATTTGCATCTGTGTGCTGAACATTGATAGATCACATACAGCCTTGCTGGGATGCCTGAGAAGACATTCTCATTACTTTCCTCTACCTGCATGGAAGCTTTTTGAAGGACCTTATGTCAGATAAAAAAATATCCTAAGGCTGTATGTAAAAGTTTTATAATATTTATAGTGCCAAATTCTTGAGGCTGCCTTATCCCAGACCTGTACAGCCAGTTCCTGAAAAATAAGGATCTCTTGATGTTTTTTCTCATTCCAGATCCTGGTCTCCCCTCAAAATCCACATTGCAAAAATTTTACATATCAATGGAGGAGTGAAGCACACTTAGAATTGCCTAGCCACTGCCCTCAGCTATTAGTGCAAATTGTGTGGATGCCTTATAAAGATTACATTTTTAAGTAATAATAATTTATTTTTATTTATTATAGAGTTATTTGTTAGTGTTTTGCATTATAGGTCAGCTGGCCCCTGGATCAATGGGTGCACTGTATCACTTACATGACAGAGAGATTTTTCTAAACAAAATCTGGATTCTTCTCACAACAAAGAGAGTCAGAGTGTGTCCAATTGGAGTTCCCTGGAACACAAATGAAAGCACAAAGGAATTACAGGACCAAAGGAAAGGGAGAAGATATCTGAGAAAGAATACAGAAGCTGAGTTTGCTGCAAATCCATGGAGCAGTATTTTGGCATTACAGAAGATGGATAGGAAGACAACAGGCTTAGAAAAAAGTTGTGGCAATGAATCTTGGAACAAAGTGCAGAAAAGGGGTCCAAATATAAGCAAAGTGTTGGTAGTAAAAGTGACAAAAACACAATGGAATAGTAGTTTCTGGAGGAAAATGAGAAATTAGGGGACTGAAAACAAGAATTTTTTCTTTGAGAAAAACAAAGTGGATACCTGCCTATATCTACATATGTCGAAAAAAAGGAGTGTACCTCTTCCTTATCTGTATACACACAAAAGTCAACAGTCCAAGCCAGAGTTTCTGTCAACATAGTTATTATATACAAGAAGGGATGGGTAGCTGGGAGAGTGGGATGAGAGAGTTACAATGCATTAGAACAGAAATATAGAGGGAATTTCTAAAGCCTGGGATCACATACTTCTCACAATAAAGCAAACAAGGCAACTGGCAGAGTTCTATAGGGAAAATGACATCACTGCAGATTTTTAGGGATAATCATTTAACTGGATTAGCCCCAAAGTGCTGTGTCTAAAATCAGCATCCCTGTCTCTTTATGTACTCCAGATGAAACACATTAGCAGAAATATGGCAAGGGACATTCACAATGCACTGTTCTACATTATCAGCATTTTTTACAAATCTGCAATTAGTCTAAAGGGCCTGGGTAAATTAGGCCTCTTGATAAATGAAGCACCTAGACAGGTCTCAGATTTATTGGATCTAGCTGTCCTGCTGTCCAGAGCCTGTTGGCTAGGCTGTGGAACAGAGATGGTACAGTGGGAAAGTATATGAAGCCAACATACCTGCGAACTGCTGAGCAAATGGTGAAAAGCCCTGACTAGTGCTGCTGACTGACTAGATTTGAAAGTTTCTGCCAGGAATAGTGTAATTTTAGGGAAAATGAATGGATAAGTTAAGAGATTCTGTTTAAAATTAGGTATATATGTGTGAACTCCTCTGATATTATAGTGACAGGGACACTTATTACCTGAGACAGAGGTGAAGAAATATGTTCAATCAGAGAGAATTAGAGAGAGAAAGGCAGTGGGGGAGGCAAGGGGGGGGGGCACCAGGGGAAGAGAGAGGAATAGCAACACTTAGTGAAGACAAAGCTAGTATTTTCTTACTGTACAAATTCTGGAGAAAAAAGGACGCAACATTATTAACTCTTCTTCTTCTTACTCTGATCCTAAATAAGTTCATCTGAGGGGTGAATATTTGCACTCCTGAAGGGAGGACTGGCTGACTGTAAGCTTTTGTTACTTTTCACCCCCCCCACCCCCACCCCCCCCGAGTAATTTTAAAGGAATCAGTATATACTATGATAGGGTATCTTTGATACATGCAGCTATTTGCTTACATGCACAGCCTGCTCTTAGCTACTTTAACACCTCCCCAGAGCTAACTATCGCACAATAAAGTTGCTGTCACTGAGAAGAAAGAAAAAAAAAAAAAAAGTCTGGAGGGAAGGAGGTATAGGGAATGTCCAGAACATTCTGATTTATATCTTGAGATCATCTGCAGTGATTTCCATCTACAGCATGGTGACACCTGCCAACTCCTCTGCTTTTGCTCTTGCTGAACTCAGCTGAACAAGCCAGTTAGGATTTTCCAGCAGATGTTCAGATGTTTCTCTTCTCCCACTCTCTGTCTTTGTTGCCTTCTGTCTTTAAAAGCCCTGTAGGACCCCAGGCTTGCAACTGTACCTAGCTTCTGAGAAACAGACGACATCTGAAGTTTCATTTATTGCAGTGCTCAGATCAGCAGAGCTAATAATTGAGCATAAGGACACTTTACATTGGTTGTGAAAAGCGGGAAGAGCAGTAGAAGAAACTGCAATGTCTGGATCTGTTTGTTTCTGAAGGAAGTGCAGAGGGCTGCCACTCCTGTCTGGCTGCTTCTTTGCTCCCTGATCAGTCAGCGTTCTTTAGTAAACCCACATTGATTTCCCTGTCGATAGTGTTCCCTCCAATCACAAAGAAACCATCAGTGCCAAATAAATGGCCAAGTGTTTTCCAGCAGCACACTTAGCTAATCCACCTTATAAAAAGCTTACTTTGCTGCTGCATCTCTCTCCTTTCAAATGAGTACACTCTGTGTGATCTTAGAAGAAAGAAAGAAATCTCATGTGCCTACCAGGGACCCAAATTCACACTGGAAGTGCACAGTGTATCCAATTACACTACAGTTTGATCCTGCTACTTTTCAAGACCTTCTAAATTATGGAATTAAAATGGTTTAGTGGAAAAAAGCACTGGTGACACTACCAGTGTTAAGAATTTAGAATGTGCCTTCTCATATATTAAAAAAGGCTCTTTGAATGTCATCAAAGAGATTTAAGAATTTTTATTCCTTTTTAAAGCTGTTTTAAAACTGATTAGGCTTTTCAGAATGTGTCTGTCTCTCGCTCTCTCTCTTTCCCACTGCCTTTTCTCCCAAGTATTCCCTCCTGCTGATTAATCAAACTTTTCTTTGTTAACATAGGGCACTTCTGCCAAAATATTACCATTTTGCCAAAGAATGAAGCAGGCAGCCCAACACTGAGACCTGGCACTGTTTTGCGTTAAGGTCTCCTAAATGCTGGAGGTGTAAAATGACTAGAGAGAATCAGCACTTTTCCAACTACTTAGTCTTTCCAACAACAACAAAAACGCCTGACACTATTCTCATAAGAATAAAAAATAAATTTTAAAAAGTAGGTTTTTTTTTTTAATGGGGAAAAATACAGAGGGAAGCTGAAATTTCTGATGTCCTGTGCAGTTGAAAATCATAAAAGAACTTCCTTGGGAAATGTCTGTGGGTTTTTCAGTGAGGAGGTGAGGTGAGATATATGGCAGTTTGTCCATTTGTGAATGAATGTGCACTTATCTATGTTGAGGCTGAGGGGTTCTGCATCCATGCATCCTAGCCTATGCTGCACCACTGTGAAAATGTTGATATTCACCATTTGAAAGTAATTAGCGGGGCTGTTGTCTTTAAAGTATTCCCTATGTTGAAAATGCTTACAATAATAAATACTAATTGCTTTCAAAAGGCAAACTGGAGCCACTGCATCTGGGTGGTGTTCCCCAAGTGAGCACGAAGGCACATGCATCTGTGGGTGTAGAGATATATATCTGTATATCTGGATGTGTGTGTATGCGTGTTTGTGTGAGCATATGTGTAGATGTGAGTCTAACATAAAACACACAGCCATGCCTGCCAGAAACAGAAAAGTTCTGCATATGTTATTCCTGTCCAGGAAAGAAAATCAGAGATAAGATGACGTACAAAGGGCTAAAGAGAGAGGAAAGCTGACAGGCTGTCCTGCAGTATCTAAAGGGAAGAAAGCACAGTCTTGTGGTTCAAACACAGAACTGCATATGGCCAGCTCTACATGTTGGAACCAGTCTTGCCAGAACAAGTCCCCTGCTGGAGACCACCTGGCTATCAGGGACATTTACCACTGGGACTATGACAGAGCGGTTTTCAGCAGCCTTGATCACCATCAGGAGGAAAGCTGAAGAGATGCCTGATTTTTTTCCCAACCTAGGATGTGAAGTTGGCAATGAAAAATAAAGCTTCTGAACTTAGTAGTGCTTCTTTAATGGTGTAGCTGATGACCTTTTTCCACCATAGAGGATCTCCTGAGGGTAGCACTGAGGCTCTGTTCATAAGTGCTTATCAAATATATTGACATTCTCAGCTGCTCTGAGCTAAGTTGCAAAATGTTCTCACTCCACGAGGGATGGGTTGCTAACAAGCCGGTATCTCTTCTCACACCAGTGTAAATCAGAAGCAACACCAAAACAGTCAACGTAAGCCATGCTGTCATCAAATTGGAATGAACAAAGGGAAAATCATGCCTGATTCTGCTTGTCAGTTTACAGCTAAGTTGGAAATCACATGCTTAGCCCTAATTGAACGGTTCTAAATGAAACAGAGCTTCAGTTCAGCTTGTTCAAACCCCACAGCAAAAATTAACCTAGCCTGCACTGTCAGCAATAATCAGGTAAAATCCTGTGGGACTGTAAAGTTGCAGATAAAAAAAAAAAAAAAACACATCCTCCTGGTGAGGATGGTATTACCCTTTCTGAAGTATCAGAAGCTGGGATCAGAGCTCACCCTCAGGACTATGGCTCCCAGAAATGCATAGCCCTTGCACAATTCATCCACTGCTTTGTAAAATCCAGGGCAAGATATGCTGTGGCTGTCTCTGGCAGCTGTGTTAGGCCAAACAATGAGTGCTTCAGAAAATCATCCTCACATCTGTGAATAATAATTGGAACACAGACTGGGGACGGCTCTCCAGCACAACGTCTCTCTGCAGGGAGGCTTGCAGTTTCCTGCAGTGAGAGAGCAAGCGGGAGGTCCGTCAACTCCTGGAAGACCCATTCTTGGAGATCCCAGCTTGCTCTGGTTTGGCAGGAGAGGAGATGGCCATGAGCCCTCTGGGTTGGCGGGGCTGATGCTGAGTGGATTTTCAGAGCTCTGCTGACTCTTGGAGCTGCACCATGCAGAAATTCAGGAGGGAGCCATTGAAGGGCAGACACCCTGCTCAGTAGTGTGCTCCCCAAGAGTAGCACCAGTGTCCTCCCCTTGCAGAAAGAATCTGGGGCCCACAGTCCCACTGTCATGCCAAGCAAGGCACAGCTCTGGCATGAACTCATGGGGAGTCTTTGCATGAGAGCAGAGGATGAGCAGCCCTTCTCCATTTCAATGTGTGGGTACTCCAAAACCTCAGCTTGTACCAGGTTGGGTTTAGGTCAGATATCAGAGAAAATTTCTCTGTGTTTGGGCATTGGAATGAGCTACCTAGGAAAGTAGTGGAATCACCATGCGTGGAAGTGTTTAAAAGGCATATGGCTCTTGGGGAAATGGTTTAGTCTTGAACATGGCAGTGTTAGATTACCAGCTGAAGTCAATGATCTCAGAAGTCTTTTCCAGCATTAACGATTCCATGATTACATGGTACGACTTTTTTCCAACTGTGTATGGAATGTAAATTCTGGGGGAAAAGAGCTTTGCTTGAAATACTAATAATTTTTTGGTAAGAAGGAATCCTTAGAAACAGTAAAGTGGGCAACTGTGCATTCCTCTGATGTTGTCACTGTCCCTATAAAACCTACTTTCCTCCCTCTTGGCCTTTCTGCATCTTTGCTGGCTTTGACTTTAGACACTAGAGCCGACAGAGTCTTTGTATCTCCCCATTTAAAGAACTGTAAAACATGACCGAACAGGGAATATCAGAGGCCGTTAAACATGCTTTAAAAGTTCCTTAATTTGATGTATCATGATAACTGCACTTTAATAAAAGCAATCTCTGGTCTTAATAGCCATACAATAAACTGTTATTTATATGAGTCAATGTGCCTGGCTGAGCCTTCCAGGTGTGCCCCAGACTTTGAATCATCGGAGCAATCCAGAGGGAGGACGTTGTCTGACAGAACCCAAACAAGGCTTATAAACAGGTGCCATTTTGCCTAGCTGCATCTAGGGGTATGCTGGCTATATTAAGCGCCTGGCACAACATGGCACTTTCAGTGCTTTGATTTATTTCAGTATTACATTTAATTGTTTCCTTCTTGCCGAAGCTTTAACATGCAATGCTTGTAAATATAACCTGCGCCCTCCATATGGCATGCTGGTTTTCCATTTTCAAATGCAATCGTCCTGGAATAATGACTGTGGTATAACTCAATTTGAGTTCTGCTGCTGGGGACTTTATTACATAATGCTTTCTAATTGACCCTCATAGTTTAATAAGACAGAACATTTCACCAGAACATTGACAAAAGTTATTAATTTTCACTTCAGCAGAGACCAGTGTCCCAATTAAATCCCATGATAATGCCTGACTGACTGACTGACCTCATTATGGCTAATGCTTATTAGTCCTGCAGAGAGGATAACATCACACACTGTTAAAATGGCTAAATGAGCACATACAACTATTGAGCATGATTATAATTTACATACATGACTAATTTTACTCCACCAGTCCTTGTCTGGTGAAACTAATGCTGTAAACTCTTGTCACACAACAAGATAGCTGCTGAGAATTTTGAACTTATCATGAAAACAGACCTGAAGTGTTTTAAAAGAAAAAAATACCCAGTTAAATCTTGCCTGCCTTTTTGAAAAACAGTTATAAGTATTCATACTATGTGTATTTCAGCTTGTAATGTGCTTATGCATGTTTCTTTTTAAAAAGTAATTACTTAATTTTCTTTAATGAACTAAAATATTGGCTAAGATCAAACTTTTCTGAAAGCATTTTTATGTGCCTTACAGTTTAACTGCTCTTCTTTGTGAAGGGCTGTGATTTTACGTTTTCTTAGGAGATGTTAAAATGTAGTGTACATAGCAATTTTTTGTTCATCAGAACTTTTCCCTCTGCCTTTTATAATAGTTACTCTCCATAAAATCACTTAAACTAAAATCCTTTATTAATATGTTAAAAACTATAGAAAGCACAAAGTTTAAAAAAGTTTGACAGTGACCTTCTGAAAGAATGGCTGCATTTTTCATGTGCTTTCAAGAAGAAGTAGGGTAGGTGAGTACAGTACACCCTTTCACTATGGTTTTAAGTTGTTATAAATACATACATCTCATGATATGAAGCATGTACCAATACTCCATCCTCAAGATTTTCTGCAGGTTTATTGCATCCTTTTCTCACAGGACTGTATATTTGACAAAGAACAGCAGTGAAGGCCTGTCTCCCAGGATTTGGTTTGTTCAGAAGCAGAGTAGTGTGAACTTTCAGAAGAGAAATTGACAAGACAGGACAAGACTCATAGGTGCCGGTAGATGAAGACAGCCAGAAACATGCACTATCACACATACCCACATATGCAATCTCACCAGGGCCAGGTGATGGCCCATATTTTCAGGTTAACAAGGTTAACTTTCTCAGACACGCCTCAATGACACCACAGTCTACCACAGTCTATGTCCCCTCACCCTTCAGTAAGATTTATCCTGTAATAGTGTGGCCTCTTTGAAAAAGTACTGCTGAGCCTGGTGAGCATTGGCTCAGAGGTCCTTCTTCTTCAAAATGACCATAAAAAAAAGTCAAGGTTAGCCAGAGAAGTCACTGCCACTGCATAAAGCCTGCACGAATCAGAATGGCTCCCAGGGAAGAGTCCCTTTCATTATATCAGTTCCTTCCTCCTTTTATTTCAGACATATCACTTTTTTATTCATAATCCCTTAAATCATGAAACTTGGTTGCGTCTTCCAGACTTGTTTTCAACTACGCTGTGTTCATTGCTTGCAGTCACATACCTCACACTGGTGCCTTCAATATGCTTATTGCTCAATCCCCATCTTAATCACATTTCATCTTCTCTCATTACACCTTGGAAAGGAATATAGCTGACACTGTCTATAAGAATGAAGTGCAAACACAGCAGAAAATTAACTCTCAGACATATACAATAGGTGTTTGCATGGTTACAACTGAGCAAAGAATTTGGCCCAGCATGTTTGTAAATAAAACCTAGAAAGTGCTGAGAGTTGCTAATTAAGTTAATAGTGTATTCCTAATTTAAAAACAAGTATTTGTCTTTTGCCATTTAACTGTCATGTTTCATTTCCAGTATTGTGTTCTGTTCACTAACAGTGTGATGACACATAACATAGCATGATCCTTTACTCTGTAAAATAAGCCAAGTAATTGTGAATGCATTAAAGAAACATCTGATCACACCATGGATTATGTAAACAATTACTCCAAACAGGAAATAAGATACTGTAAAACAGATCTTCAGTCCTGCTAAAAATCTTCTCCATACTCTATTTTGGTGCTGTTTTTAATTGTTGTTTTCAATGCTGGAGGGAGGGAGAGAGGGAGGGAGGGAGGAAGGAAGTGGCAGAAGGAAGTGGCGGAAGTGGCAAGTGGCGGAAGTGACGGAAGTGGCTGAAGTGGCAGAAGGAAGTGGTGGAAGGAAGTGGCGGAAGGAAGTGGCGGAAGGAAGTGGCGGAAGGAAGGAAGGAAGGAAGTGGCGGAAGGAAGGAAGTGGCGGAAGGAAGGAAGGAAGGAAGTGGCGGAAGGAAGGAAGTGGCAGAAGGAAGGAAGTGGCGGAAGGAAGTGGCGGAAGGAAGGAAGTGGCGGAAGGAAGGAAGGAAGTGGCGGAAGGAAGGAAGTGGCGGAAGGAAGGAAGTGGCGGAAGGAAGGAAGGAAGGAAGTGGCGGAAGGAAGGAAGTGGCGGAAGGAAGTGGCGGAAGGAAGGAAGTGGCGGAAGGAAGTGGCGGAAGGAAGGAAGTGGCGGAAGGAAGGAAGGAAGGAAGTGGCGGAAGGAAGTGGCGGAAGGAAGGAAGTGGCGGAAGGAAGGAAGTGGCGGAAGGAAGGAAGTGGCGGAAGGAAGGAAGTGGCGGAAGGAAGGAAGTGGCGGAAGGAAGGAAGGAAGTGGCGGAAGGAAGGAAGTGGCGGAAGGAAGGAAGGAAGTGGCGGAAGGAAGGAAGGAAGGAAGTGGCGGAAGGAAGGAAGGAAGTGGCGGAAGGAAGGAAGTGGCGGAAGGAAGGAAGTGGCGGAAGGAAGGAAGTGGCGGAAGGAAGGAAGGAAGGAAGGAAGGAAGGAAGGAAGGAAGGAAGGAAGGAAGGAAGGAAGGAAGGAAGGAAGGAAGGAAGGAAGGAAGGAAGGAAGGAAGGAAGGAAGGAAGGAAGGAAGGAAGGAAGGAAGGAAGGAAGGAAGGAGGAAGGAAGGAAGGAAGGAAGGAAGGAAGGAAGGAAGGAAGGAAGGAAGGAAGGAAGGAAGGAAGGAAGGAAGGAAGGAAGGAAGGAAGTGGCGGAAGGAAGTGGCGGAAGGAAGTGGCGGAAGGAAGGAAGTGGCGGAAGGAAGGAAGTGGCGGAAGGAAGTGGCGGAAGGAAGTGGCGGAAGGAAGGAAGGAAGTGGCGGAAGGAAGTGGCGGAAGGAAGTGGCGGAAGGAAGTGGCGGAAGGAAGGGGCGGAAGGAAGGAAGTGGCGGAAGGAAGTGGCGGAAGGAAGTGGCGGAAGGAAGTGGCGGAAGGAAGTGGCGGAAGGAAGTGGCGGAAGGAAGTGGCGGAAGGAAGGAAGGAAGGAAGGAAGGAAGTGGCGGAAGGAAGGAAGGAAGTGGCGGAAGGAAGGAAGGAAGGAAGGAAGGAAGTGGCGGAAGGAAGGAAGGAAGTGGCGGAAGGAAGGAAGGAAGGAAGGAAGGAAGGAAGGAAGGAAGGAAGGAAGGAAGGAAGGAAGGAAGGAAGGAAGGAAGGAAGGAAGGAAGGAAGGAAGGAAGGAAGGAAGGAAGGAAGGAAGGAAGGAAGGAAGGAAGGAAGGAAGGAAGGAAGTGGCGGAAGGAAGTGGCGGAAGGAAGGAAGTGGCGGAAGGAAGTGGCGGAAGGAAGGAAGTGGCGGAAGGAAGTGGCGGAAGGAAGTGGCGGAAGGAAGTGGCGGAAGGAAGTGGCGGAAGGAAGGAAGTGGCGGAAGGAAGGAAGTGGCGGAAGGAAGGAAGTGGCGGAAGGAAGTGGCGGAAGGAAGTGGCGGAAGGAAGTGGCGGAAGGAAGTGGCGGAAGGAAGGAAGGAAGTGGCGGAAGGAAGGAAGGAAGTGGCGGAAGGAAGTGGCGGAAGGAAGTGGCGGAAGGAAGTGGCGGAAGGAAGTGGCGGAAGGAAGTGGCGGAAGGAAGGAAGGAAGGAAAGGAAGGAAGGAAGGAAGGAAGGAAGGAAGGAAGGAAGGAAGGAAGGAAGGAAGGAAGGAAGGAAGGAAGGAAGGAAGGAAGGAAGGAAGGAAGGAAGGAAGGAAGGAAGGAAGGAAGGAAGGAAGGAAGGAAGGAAGGAAGGAAGGAAGACAAAATCATTACAGACAAAGGACAAAAAGGCCTATATACAATGCGGAACTGAAGGAACTCTAATGCTGAGTTCAGGCTAGGGGGAAGTAGAGTCCAAATATATATCTAGGGAAGAAGTGTAACACACATAACAGCAGAAGGGAATAAAGTAGCAAGGTGTGTGAGCAGCTGAAAAATAGAGAAATAGGAAAATAAAAGGCCATAGGGAATGGTGATGAAAAATGGGTGTTCATGGATAGTGGTCATGTAAGGCCTTGTATACTTTAGATCATGCTGGGACAGGCCAGTAAAGCAGGTCTTGTGTTCAGGAAGTTTGAAAAAGGAAAAAAAGGAAGGAAAGTAGTATGGAAAGAGGTTGGTTCTTTTTCAACATCTCAGAAGTCAAAATGCTGCACTGTGGAATCAAGTGAAAAAGAAGTCAAGGAATTTGTAATAGAAAACTTCTTCATCTGGTGTCAGTCACTTTTACAGTCCAGTCAGATCATGGTGGGAGTCATGTGGACAGAATGTGGCTGTTAGTAACAATAGCAATTCAGACAGAAACACTTGTGTCCATTTATTTTAGAACAATAAAGAAGAGCAGAAAGGTCACAAACCAGTCAAGGGAATTGAACCTAAATAAACTACTTCCTTATTAGTTCACTCTCAACCTTTAGGGATGCTTTCAGCACTCCTGGAAGTGTTTTCTCTCTGGTTCTTGTCACTCACAAAGCCTTTCTCAAACACCTATTCTGAGGAAACAGCTTGCTGCTTCCATTTATACTATATGGACTGACAACACAAGTTTTATGCCCCAGTGGACTTTCTTCTCCTACTCTTCCCTTGCCTCTGCAAGCACTTACTTGATACATGAAATCATGGGATGAATATTTTGAGTTTAAAGCTTTCTATGAAGTTTGCTGTTCCTTTTAAATACATGTAGCTGGAGGCCACTGCAAGAATTGCTGTCTGAAGCTGATTTTGCTGTAGTGGATGCAATGGGTCTGACGTGCACATCATCTGGACTGTGTAAGAAAAGAGTCCAAAGAGGAGAAAATAGGGATGGTGTATGTCTCTTTTCAAGCAGTATATGTGGGGATGGAGAAAAAGAGGAGGAAGGAAGTACTGCTGGACACTGACTATGCAAGAATTCTGTCTACAAATTACTGGAATAAAAAAAAATGGAACAAGAAGGAAAAGCAGTACTTCCTCTCAAAATTTTTTGCACTGTGAAATTAGAAAATAACCTCCTGCAACAGAAAAATAGCCTCCCTTCTGCCACCTTGGGTGTGGCAAATGGTACATACTTATAGTAATGCTATGCTACAGGTCAAGTAAAGATTAATCAACCCCATTGAAACTGTAAGGGGAGTCTGGGTAGGCAGTAAGTAATCATTGCATTTGGAATTGGTCCAGAATGCGGGGGTTAATGCACCTATTCTTGCAAAATATATTGTAAGACCTTTAATGAGCTGAGTGGTCAGTATCAAATCTTGGAAAGGTGTCTAAATGCTCTCCTGACATCATTCTGGGCTGTGGTTCAGCACGGACTAGGGACGAGGGAAGGGAGAGGAAAAAAATGTAAAATGCCACCTACAGTACTGAGTTGCCAACACCTAATAAAGAACAAGGAAATGAAAAACTAATCAAAGGTGAAGAAAGGACATGTGAAAAATTTAAAAGATCAAGTCCAGGGTAGACTATGGAAAGGACTGAAAGGAATGGAAAGGAATGGAAATAATGGAGGAAAAAAACCAAAACTGAAAATGAGATCTGGAAACGGAATATATCTTGCTATTGATTTAAAGATTAAGAAGACTTAAAAAACCAAAAAATAAACCAAAACAAAACACAAAAACCCCCCACAAACAAACAGACAAAAAAAAGAAACAAACAACACACCCAAAAGAAATACAGGGATGAAAGAAAGAAGAGATAGCTGGCCTTCAGGATGTGGCAGGAGAAATTTATTGACAGAAGAAGACTTCACTGTAGAAGGGAGAGGGAGGGAGAAAGAGAGAGAGAGAGAGAGAGAGAGAGAGAAAGAGAGAAATTAAATTAATTCTTCCCCTCTGTGTTCACAAAGGAAGATAAGAGACAAATGCCAGGAACAGACATAAATTTCCCTGGGGTAGAAGACGAAATATTGAAGAAAATCAGGATCATGTCAGACCAGGTGATTGAGAAATTAGAACTTCTGAGGACTGACAAAGCTTTACAGTCAGATTAATTCCAATAAAAAACAGTGAATGAAGGATGGGGTAAAGAAATGAAGGGAATCTTTAGATTGTGTTGTGGTTCAGCAAAACTGGGGTAAAATGGTTCACGGAAAGTTCAGGAACTGTTGAACCAAGTATCTCAGGACCTGCAGGATCAGTGTTCATGACTGTGACTCCACCCTAGAGCGACAGAAAGTAAGGGAGACTTCAAAGATTTTCCTTACAACCACAGAAGTCACCGTCTGCCTGTTTGCTCACTTTTATGTACCTGGCACTTGAGATCTGCTGGCAGCCCTTTCAGTGCGGCTCCAGTGGCAGGGTGGGCCAGTAACTTCACATTTGGGGTGTCAGAAAGAACTGTGTTCCCTCTACCCTTTAAATCAACATTGTAAATGTGTCAACATCACCCGTAGGAAGCATTAGAAAGTGCTATTTTAAAGTGTTTAGAAGGCAGCTTGGATTTTTTCCATTTGAGCTTTGTGTAAACAAAGGTTTTCTGCAACCTGGGGCTCCTGTGAGAGTCACCCAGCCATCACAATGAGAAAACACATGCTGGAAAATACACAGCAAAGCCAGAACCAGTGAAAACTACTGTATTTGCCATGTATGCATTTACATCAAATTCATCAGTTAAACAGTAGCCAAACCTTGCTAGAAAATAGTTGTAATGGGATACATTTCATGCCGTATTCTGGCATTTAGTGTTTGTAACACTCTGTGCTGAAGGAAAATAAAGGTGTGGAACAGTCTCTGTGACTGAGATGTCAGATTAAAAGAGATGGAGCAAATTAGAGATTGTTAGGAAGCTTTGATTAGTCACAACTTCTCAGAAAATTAACTTCTAGTTATTTGTTTGGCTGCTGCTTATGTCACCAGTGTGTTTGCTCAGGTCTAAAAGACTTGCACACAAAAACCCCAAGCTCAAGTTAATGGGACTGACATGCTGCAAGAGACCAGATAATTAATACCAGGAGTTTGGGTGGAGCAGGATAGGACTGCTCCAGTCATTTGTTTTGTCCCACTCATGTATTACCCATTGTATGAAGCAGCTGTAATTCTTTAGCAACATGTAAACAAGATTTCTGCCAATTAATAGCAAGGAATCTCACACCACTGATTGTTGCTCTGTGTCTTAGTCTGCAAGGTCTGTCTCAGACACTATCCTAAGGAGTAGATGCTGTTCATGGCTTTGCTGGGGGTTAGGAAAATATCCCAGCCTTATGATCTTAGTAACTGTGAAGTTTCTACTTTGCCAGGGCACTCAAAATTCCTGATATTATAAGATTTTGGTAAATTCTTTCATCACACTTAATTATTTTTTATGTAAAAGGCAATATAAATGTAGGTTGTTCATGGCAGTGCGAAGTCTCACACAGTGGATTCCCATTACAGCGACAAAAGCCTTTTCATTTTTTGCCTCATTTCAGTAGAGGTGTTATGAAATGTCTACAACCCATCGGAATGACAATGTCTAAGTATTCAACAATATCTCTTAAGATCAAATTTTTCTAATCTGGATTATTATATAGAGCTTTCATCTTCCACAAATAAGTCGTTGCCTGCACAACAACCAAATTGCCTTATGTAAATCTGCAAATAGCCAGCAAGCTTCTCTCTCTGCACATTACCTATGCATGCAAATAAGCCTTTTGAGAATAGCTCCATTTTCACTTCTATATATATATATGCAAGAACAGTCAGATTCTTGCTCATATTATCTAAGAATGTTGATCAAATACTAAAAGTTACAGGACTTTTTTTTTCCTTTACAAACACAACTAAAGACTGAGATTTGTGTATATAACTGTATATCACTTTCACTGGAAGCAGGAAGCTTCAAAAAGAACTGCTGCCAACGGGACAACAAAGCTCATGATTTTAACCTTTGCCCTGTAGTCTGTAAGTCAAAGATCAAAGTTCCCTAGTTCCAAAGTTGTTTGCATACAGTCATTCAACACAACACATGCTTTCAAGGAATTTCTTTGTAAATACAATTATAATGTGCAAAACCCAGCAAAACAAAACAGTCACGTATGTTCATGTTGATTGAAGGTTAAAATCATAGGTCACTCTCACTTTCAGTTTCCTGAGGTTTGAGTTTGCTGTCTCAGATTATAAAATTTATGTGCTTTGCAGAACAAAATCTGCTATAAATAAATTTAAAAGAATGTTTAATTAGTAGTTTCTAGGAAAATGTGAATGTAAAAGTACTTATACTATGCACAAACTTGATATGATTTTAATAATATCTGCACAAAAGGGGATTCTTCTTTTTACTTTCACCTATGGTGGGGAAGTCTGTATTTCCTCAGTAAAGGTGCAAGAGCACCAGGCACAAAAACGTTGTGTTAGCTCTTAGCAAATCTTTTGTACTGGTGATTTCTGTGGCTGTTTTTGGAAGTAGTGACTTAAGGCTCACAATATACTACTAGTTTAGTACGGACAAATGTAGTAGGTAGTTTTTCACCCGTCACCTTTAAAAGTGAATTGAGGCCATTGTGTTTTGTGACCAAAGAGCACAATGCTGACAAGGACCTTCAATTGCTGCCTGTATTTTTACTGCTTGGTTAGCAGCAGAGCTGTATGGACCCTGATGTCTCTTCTAAAGAACAGCAGCTCTAAAAGTGCACCACATCCTTCATGATGACATAGGCAGTGAATGCCTATTGCCAAAGCAGTGTCCTGAAGGACACAAAGCACTGGGGGTTTTTTGTACCGTCGGTGTCAACGAGCAGATTGTGCTTCTCCATGATGTTAATCTAATTTGAGAAAACAGATTGTTCAAAACATCTTGTCATTGCTAATAGTGCTGTAAGCATAAATGTGCTATATTTTCAGAATGCAATTTGCAAGAACCTCAGTTTGTGTGTTTGAAATTGTGCAAGATTTGCAATAAAGTGCAAAGACAGTTGTTTTGCGCTTGTTCCAGTGCCAGAGAGAGTGGGGGAAAAAATTATTCTCCAAATCCTATATTTGAACACTGTCTTTCAAGAAGCTTAATAAAAATTTTAAAATAATGGCAGTTTTTTTTTTTTTTTTTTTTACAAAGAATAATTTATCTAAGATTTTAAGGTGGTTTAAGAGTAGATTGAGTTTTCTTCTTCAGATAAATAGAAACACTATCCAAATTCTAATACATTTTTGCTTTTCTTCATAAATTGCTACTAGAGATTTCATTTCCTGGTAAGTATTTTATTCACAGTGTCTGTTCACTAGATCTGGATTTCTGCAAAGTTTTAAAATTTTTGCATATCTAACCCACTCATAAAATGTAGCACATTCCTATTTAGCACTGGAATAAAAAGTACTTGAATACCAAAAGAAGCTCTGGTATTTCTGGCCACAAGTTCAGCTATGAAGTCTATGAATCTTCCAGGGAAACTTATCCCAGCTAAATATCCAGCCCAGTTTTGCAGACTCAACAGATGTGGACGATTCAAACAAGCATCTGGACTTTTGATGTTTACATAAAACCAAGCGCTGGTTTTCTGAGGTTCCCCAGATCTAGAGACCTCCCTGCACCTACTGACAAATTCTGACTGAAACCTGAACCATTTGTGACTAACCAGAATCAACTGTCTGAACCAAAACCAGGGACAGAAACCATCTCTGTCATAAAACCTTTTCAGGGTGTTCCAGTCATGAGGCAAGCCTAGCGTTTTGGCTACATGTCTGATTGCTATCAGGGGCTAACACCTCAGCTGGGACAGATGACCATACACCATTGAATTCCTAGATTTCTGGATTGCTTTGAAGTGAATTTATCACTTACTGAATAACAATATACTCACAAACAAATTTTGGGAAGAAAAAAAAAGAAAAAGAGAGGTCTTTAGTTGTATTACTAGGCTCTGGATTCAATTAATTTGTAAGAGTTGAGAAAAGCCCTTTTCTTTTTTAAACCAGACATTTATTTTTAACAAGGGATGAAATCATTGGAGAACAAAAACTGAGACATCTGTTGTTTTATATCTGTTTATTGTAAGTACTTAAATGTGAGTTCGGTTTCACACAGTTTTGACATTGTTGCTTCATTAATAATGATTACGTAATTGCAACCACAAAACAAGCTGTAAGGCTGTAACATTTTCATTACTTATTAGAAAAGAACTCGAAACAAAAGACAGATCAGCAAGGAGGTAGCAAAGATTTTTGTGTTGAAAGTGGTTCATATATAGAATTTCATAGCAAGATCAAGGTGATGAAAATACCTAATAGACATTTCTGTTAAATAATTTCATTTTTAAAAAATAAAAAAATCTTCAAAATGCACATTTCTATCAGTGAAATTTTGGGGGAAGAAACCAGCGCCTCACTGTTGCTGTTTGACAAAGTTGACAAACATCACACTGTTTAAATAAAAATATTTTTTGGATGTTTTCTCTATTTTTGAAATATTTTTTCCCTTAACATGTTCATACAAATATTAAGTCCAATGATTTCTGAATGAGTTCAAAATGTAAATGAAAGCACTTAGGTTTTTTAAGCCACTGTAAAATTTTACATTTTTAAAGTACAACTCTCCAATCCATATTTTTTTTATTTTATTAATGTTACCAAAAAATGAATTTTTACCTTTTTTGACAGTTAAAATTTTGAATTATATTTTTTAAATAACTTTCACTTTTTTCACAAGTGGAAACTTAAGTTTCTTACTAGCTGCCATGACATGACCTCACCTGCACTGACCACTTGGAACAGGGCCATTTTCCTCATACATTTCCTGGGCAAGGAGGAGTGTGGTAAAGACAAAGTGCAGTGGTATCATTCAACATAATTGTAAAGGAGGAATGCTGGTATCTCACAAGTAGATACATCATAGCCATGTAAGCAGCAGAGACACCATATCCCAGAGTAGTAACAGACCACAGCGTACACTATATTAACCACAGCTCTATTTTTACATATGTGATTAATGTCTTCTGGTTTTTTGCCTAGTGTTTACACAGATCCATAAATTTTCTACCCTGAAGGAGTCATGCCAGTATGGACAGTTGTTGTGGTACTCTGAATCAAATTAGCAGTCAAGATTTTTCCCCCACGTACTTCACAGGTTTCAGGACATTCAGGCCTCTGCTGTACTGGCATCCCTTAAGTTGCCATGCCACACAATACCTTGGGCACAAAAGCCTTCCTATGCAGCAGTAAGCCCATAGAAATGCAAAGTCCATAATTGCAATCACAAATTTTAAATCGAATGAAAGCCAAGATGCTGTGGTGTTGTATCATCAAAACCTTGCAGGCTCAGATGGAAGGGCTAGGGAGGATTGGCAGGCACGTGGAAACAGAGCTGTAATAGAGACAAACAGGGAGTCTTAAAACTGAGGACAGAGAGCAATTGACTCTACTAATGGAAACACATGCAGTATTAAATGAAAGTGTTCTGCACCTTCCTCATAAGGTGACACTTGGGAGCCCAGTCTCTCCATCCTGTAGGGTACATTTTCAACACGGTGTGAGGGGGAAAACAGCTGAGTGATTCCAGCTCCGGTTAATGGGAGCTGTGCTCCTAATCCATGGTGTGCAGTGTGAAATATTTACCTATGCCTTTCCAGTGAGGCTACTTATGTAATTTCAAGGGAGGAAGTAGCCAAGGGGAAGCTGCTTTATACCAATTAAATGGAGAGGAATTGGATGGAGGGCAATTCAAAGCATTCATCCTTATAGGGAGATCTGTGTTTAAACATCTCGCTGGGACATTTTTTAATGAAGAACTAAACTGCATGCCCTGCATATGTCAGAAAGGGATAGTTGGGGCCCAGAACACTGAATTTCTCTCTCAGGAAGGAGACTAGTGTGTAGTGTAGCTTCCTGCTGGGTGATATATTTACCTTATCAAGATGATCACAGAGAACTGTGTAAGTATGTATATTCATAAATCACTTCACCTCCAGACTATGATGGGAGAATGTTGCAAGGTTGGAAGGTTTAGAAAACACCTCCAAGTATCTTAAGGCCTTTCTCAAAGTTTATCAGATTCTGTCTGACCCTGAGAAGTCTTCTTACTCCTTGTCTTCATCTTGCTTTTAAATTTTTCTTCACACTCTCCCCATTTCTTCCATTCTCCATTTGCCCTAGTCCTTCTTCAATACACTACAAAGTTGAAGTTCCTGTGTCTTACATATAAGCAACTCTTGTGCAGATCTTCAACTTCAATCCAGACTGAAGGGATCAAATCAGAAGATTCTGGAAGATATCAACAGCTGTGTAATATTGAGTCTCTGTGACCCACTTTGCTAAGATCTAAGTGAGTCAAAGTTGAAGTAGTTAACACCCTGAGGACCTAAATGAAATACCTCACTTAGATATTGGGCACTTTGTTGCAAAAAACAGAAACTCTCCTTATGTTTCGGAGAGAGACCTGGATACCATGTGATTTACCACTTCTGATGATGGTCCTGTCTATTCTACGTATACAGATAAAAAGTCTAATGAGAAAACGTTGAATAGAGCATCCCATTAACCATCAGACCTAGCAAAACTTTACTCTGGATGTTTTGGAGTTAACAAAACAAAACCAACCACCAGCAAACGAATAGCTATACATTTACTACAAAAGAGTTTCGAATTTTGCCTTTGCTTTGGTTCACAATTGTCTAATTATTCTGTTTTTTCATGTGGACTGCCCTGCAGAAAACAGTTTAGATGCAACTTTTTCTCATGCTGTACATAAATTAAACTTCAGCTGAGGCTACAGGCAGGCAGTTTTCAGGCCCACATTTTGGCATCAGTGCAGTTGCTTTGTGTTGGTACGGGTGTAAATGAGATCAGAATCTGGCCTGTGCTGTACCACTGCAGTCCCACTTGAAAGCTGGGCTAAGATGCACAGGTGAGAATGTGCACACATCTGCTAAGCCTATTGGCTTGTCAGATTACCTATATTTGCAGATTCTCTATCTGACCAGTAACAGACACAATCATCTGGCGTTGGATGATTGCAAAAAGTGACCTTGTACAGTGAGATCTGGTCTGATCTACAATTCTTGCCTCCTATGCTGTGTGTAGATATAAAGATATTGGCCCCTTTTGTCTACAAAGTCCCTCTAGTCTTCCCAGGAAGCAACAATCAGAGCAAGGACAAACTGCCAGATCCAAGACCCACAAGTAAATTCTGCACTAAGAGCTCCTGCCTGTTATACTCCAATGCCAGAAAAGATTTGCCACTGCTCTCATGGAGTAAGAGAACAGAAATAGCTACTGGACGGGTGGAGGGCAATTGGATAAGTTGATAAGGGTGAAAAAAATGGCTGCAACTCTGGGTCCTACCATATTTGCCCAAATCATTTCTCTCCTGTGGCCTGCCCTTGTGTTCAGATCTGTATTAGATTGCATAGGGCACTGCTACAATCTACTCTATCATGCACACTTTCTTTCTTATATTCAACTCTTTCATTTGTTTCTTCATCTCAAAACAAATGATTCAGAATTGTGCATCCTCTCTCACTAGAAAAGATTCATCTTTCCTTTGTATACCCCTGGTTTAGAAACAGTATCTACTACTTCCAAAAAAACCCTGGGAAGCCTGAGGAAGCAGAATGAATATGCATTTTTGGAAATTGCTACGACAAGAAGCTAGGAAACTCAAGGAAAGACTGCCTTACACTCCTTCCCAAGCCCTTTCCTGAGCAGTACTTGTCTCCCTCAAGAATTGTAAGACAGGGCAGAACAGAATGAAATGGTAGTTTTGAGAAGGTTGCAATACATGGATGTCCCAGCATGTTTTTGATTAATTGCTCAATTTAAGATCTTTGATTACTAATGCAACCCAGTCTGGCTTCCATCCAAATACAGTGAAGTGGGGAAAGAAGACAGACTTCTAGTGGAGGATAGACTACTCTAGGTTTTCCTGTAAAGCATCACAAAATTGTGCTCACAAAAGGTAAAATTATGAGTGACACTAGAAGACCAGGAGGAATAATAAAAATGTTGGGAGAGATCTCAAGTCTTATAATTAAAAGTTCTCTGCATTCTCAAATCCCAAGATATGCTGAAAGGTGAGCAGAACTATCCTGAGGAAATTACACGAGGACAGAACTTCCTCCCAATGAAAATTCAACCTACTTTTCATTGCCATAAGTTTTTTCAGTAAGAAATATTCTACATTCTTTTCCTCATAAGCTTATTCTTGCTAGTGCCCAGTTTTAATTACCTGCCCTCTTTTAAGCTGGAAAGCATTGGTTCTCCCCTCATGTCCACTCTGATACATATAAAGACATATATATTACATGCAGTAGGACATATAAAGACTCACGTTGTGACTCTGTCTTTCCATCTGCAGCAGACTGCAGTGTCATGACTGCTGAGTGATGAGGAGAAGTAAGCTATGGAGCCTAAGGTGCCAAGGGGAATTTCAGAACTGACTTCCACTGGGCTTGGGCAAGAAGGCATAAATAAGGAAGTCTGCGGTAACTGTGGAAGTATGTACCTTTCTTCAGAGAAGAAGAGAAATGGCAGTGTTCATTTCTGGGCTCTGCTGGGGATGTAGGCAGGACTCACATTTCTACGCCAGCCACACTACAGGGCTGAAGCCACGACCTTCTGATGACAAGAAGGAGTCTTTGCAATGCAGGGATCAAACAATCCGTTTGGGAAGACACACAGATGGCCCCACTAGTCCTGTCCACAGTGGCCATCATTCTCCTGCTGAGTCAAATTCCTGTAAAAAAGACATTGCTCTACTGGCCCAGGGGTCCTAACAATGCCACACAAGACAATCTTAGGAAAGATGTAGTTCATGCGAGTTTGTAACATCTGTATCTCTTGTTGATGCCTGTAGGCTACTCTGTACCAGCTGCTGCAGAAAAACAACTTCTTCTCCCTGCCTGGGAACTTAAAAATTTATATATTTTTAATGTATTTCTTACCATTCAGCTATGGTGGTGTGAGAGTGAATGATTCCCTTTTCTCCTCAGAGCAGTCATTGCTTCAAAAATGCTCCTCCAGGAACAAGTGCTCCCTGTTCAACCAAATGCAAGATGAACATCAGTGCTTCAAGTACTCAGTTTTTCCTCCATCACCTCTTTAATATCTTTGTCATCTGCCTTGCTCTGTGTTCTTATAAACCTATAAAAATTATTTATGCAATGACCCCACTAGGCTTGTGTCCCTGAACCCTGCTTCTCCCTATAGAAACTAACAATTTACTCAAACACGCACCAGGCGTGGGCCCCTCAAGTGCACCACTCTGTAAAAAAGTGCAAACAAGAAAGAAAACAAATTACAGGAATAAACCCCTTCCCCAAGGTTTGGAGGTCCAGAGAGGCGAGATACATGCTATAAAGTGACAAAATATTCTACTACTGTCATGTGAAGAAATCTCTTTATCTTTTGAAGTGCAAGCAAGTTTTGATTGGCTTCACAGGGAGAGACTTGTAGTTAGCAGAAAGTCCTGGAAGCCAGCTCACACTTTAACTACTCTCCAGAGTCTGTCTGCCCTCCTGGGAAGCCAAAAAACAAGATAAAACATTTAAAAGCTGTCCATCGCTTCTCACTGGGAGCCGGCTCAAGAAAGCCATAACATAGTCACCGTGTACAAGGAAAGCCCCCACACCTTGTGTGTTAGGCCACCTTCAGTTCATCAGAGGCCTGCAAGAGAGCAAAGAGATGGCTTTCCACCACATATCTCTCACTCGTGGGGGCTGGCTGGGGCTGGGGACAGGTCTGCTGGAGGGCATGGAGGGGAGACAACCCACCCTGCATGAGCCAGCTGCAAACCCTCTGCATCCACCAAGCATAGCCGCGGCCCAGGGACAGACTACAGGGAAAGACAGGGAGCATAAACATTGTCTGTGTTCTGGTCTAGCCCTCAGAGGCATGTGAGAGACAAAGAGCGTTTCCCAGGGGCATGATCCTTACGTGTCTGCAGGAGTAGAGCACACAAACTGAGGGCTATGAACCCTCTCTGTCACACAGGTTTGGGCCACCAGACTTGGTGTGCTGGACATCTCTGTCTGTGTGCTTGTTAGAGAGCCAGGTCAGGAAGAGAAGACACACAGTACTTCCTGTCTTATGCAAAAATATTAATAATAATAATTGAAAAACTTCCACAGAAGCCACAAGGCTGACAGCAAACCTCTGGGTTCTTGACTGCGGCCGAGCATATTTGGCCACCTGAGTGGAGTCCGGCTAGCTGTGGTCAAGTGGCCGACACCTCAGCTGCATCGGAGGCCAGCCCCCCTTGGCGTCTTGGTCTTGGGCTGGGCTGGATGGTGGGCTGGAATACGCGGCGTGGACGGGACGAGTAAGGAGCCAGACACTTGCTGGGGGTGAAGGTCGGTTTATTGTAGCACAGAAGCCGCAACCAGTGGAAGGGTCCCCAGCAAATGGCGAGAAGGGAAGGGAGGAACAGGGTTTTAAAGACAGGGGGTGGATAAAGGAGGGATCCACAGCTGACCAATAAGGTGAGGTATTGGGAGGAAATTAACATAACGGGCATACAACAATATCCAATAAATACAAAGTAAAGGAGGGGCCCCAGGACCACAGCCAACCACAACCCCCAGAGAGAAGAAGGATCTCGAAAGCTAGGAGGAGTGGGGGGTGATTGACTGGGCCCAGGGAGGAGAAAAAGTTTACATATAAGGAGGGATAGGGGAGGAGGAATTACATAACATAACTAACTGACAATACCACGGGCAGGGGTTGCTATGGAAACAAAACTGGCAGGAGAGCTGTGGCGGGAAAACTGGGAAGGGCAGAACCATTTCATATAAAAGGGGGAATACAATACATAAAATGGGGGAGTAATACAAAAAACTCAAACCACACACTACAACACTTGACCACATGTCAACCCATCCCTCGTTTTGCTTTTTTAACCCTCAGCTAACAGGCCAACCACCAGAGTGTGTTGGGGTTCACCAGCATGGCAAGGGGTGCTCTGAGTGACATCAGAGCCCATGTGCAGCAGTGCATACACGTCCTGTGCAGGGAGCTGCCTGGGTGCTTGTTTGCTACTCCAGACAACACTTGTAAGGGCAGCTGGATGCTGGGCAGGGGTGCTCAGCACCGGCTGGTCACAGGAGGTTTGGTTTGGCAGACACAGGTGGGAGCAGGCGGTAGTGATCCTGCTCTCTGGTCCACCCCACTAAGGACTCAGGTTGCAGACTCTTCTGTGCTCTTGTGAACAACATTACTGTTGAGGGGCCTCAGACTTTGAGTTCCTGTTTGTTCCTTGCATATGTTTCTGGTGGGTTTTCCTCCTCTCTTCCTCTGGGGAATAGTAACTTCCATTGTCCTGGGTGAAATGCTCCAAGGTGCCTTGCTGGAGGCCAGAATGCCCTGCAGACCCCCAGTGTGGTGGCACTTCCCTGCTCTCATGCTCTCCTGCCCAACAGGAGTTGGGCAAGCATGTCTTGGGGAACAACAAACCCTCCATGTGCTTGGCAAAGGCTACACAGAAGGGGGTGCAGGTTTCTTGGGCTGGATTCTATTCTCACTCTGTAAGACACAGTGCTTGGTGTTTCTAGACATAGCTGCAGGGCAGATGTATCTGCTTGTCTAGTCTGAACCCCACACTCGGCCTGCAAATACTATTCTCAGGCAGGCTGGAATCCCTTCTTTCTGTAAAATCATGGTGACACTGAGGAGGAGGTGGATAGCAATCAATTGCTCTCTTTTCCACCATAGGAACCAGGGAGTGGCAGACATATTTAGTGGGAAGTATAATCAAAACAAGTAAAAGGTATTCATGTGAAGAGTACAAAGACATCTTATGGAGCAGGACCAAGTCTGGGGAGTTCTGTTTCCATATGGGATTTTGGGGTGAATGAGATAATCTCTAAAAACTTTTGGGATCTCTTCTAAAGAAAAGATGCAAACCAGACTAATTCTGCTGATTAACTATTGCCATGTGGATTTAACTGGGATAATTTAGACATTTTATTTTTTACCCAAGACTCTGTGAAATAATTGGATTAATTCAGAGGTGTGCTTCCTGCAGGAAAAAAAAATCAACAGAGTATGGTCTGACAAACACACAGGTGTGTGTCCCCTGCCTTAACCTATAGCCTTTTAGCAAAAAAACAATCAGCAAATACATGAGTGACACTAAACAATGTATTGCAAGAAGATGCAAGGAAGTGAATTATCAAAATGTACAGTGGTTGTGCTTTTACAGCAACTTTAGATTTCTCAACCAGTTCAGCTAAGCATTGCCCTGTAGCTCTGAAATCAGGAGTCATTACTAAATGGTGTCTGAGCAAGCTCTTGTCTGCTTTCAGTTCATCTCTGAACTGCAGGGCCAAAGAAATTGTTCCACCAACATATTTTTGATCACCTAGCTCGAATTTACATTCTGGGATGGGAGGAATGGAGGAAGGAAGGAAATGAGAAAACAATGAAACAGAGGGAGGGAATGAGGAAGGAAGAGGCGGAAGGAAAGAAGGAAGTGGAGGAAGAAAGGAAGTGGTGGAAGGAAGGGGCGGAAGGAAGGAAGGAAGTGGCGGAAGGAAGGAAGTGGCGGAAGGAAGTGGCGGAAGTGGCAGAAGTGGCGGAAGTGGCGGAAGTGGAGGAAGTGGCGCAAGGAACGGAAGGAAGGAAGTGGCGGAAGGAAGTGGCGGAAGGAAGGAAGGGGCGGAAGGAAGGAAGTGGCGGAAGGAAGGAAGTGGCGGAAGGAAGTGGCGGAAAGAAGTGGCGGAAGGAAGTGGCGGAAGGAAGGAAGTGGCGGAAGGAAGGAAGTGGCGGAAGGAAGTGGCGAAAGGAAGGAAGGAAGGAAGGAAGGAAGGAAGGAAGGAAGGAAGGAAGGAAGGAAGGAAGGAAGGAAGGAAGGAAGGAAGGAAGGAAGGAAGGAAGGAAGGAAGGAAGGAAGGAAGGAAGGAAGTGGCGGAAGGAAGTGGCGGAAGGGAGTGGCGGAAGGAAGTGGCGGAAGGAAGTGGCGGAAGGAAGGAAGGAAGGAAGTGGCGGAAGGAAGGAAGGAAGTGGCGGAAGGAAGGAAGGAAGGAAGGAAGGAAGGAAGGAAGGAAGGAAGGAAGGAAGGAAGGAAGGAAGGAAGGAAGGAAGGAAGGAAGTGGCGGAAGGAAGGAAGGAAGTGGCGGAAGGAAGGAAGGAAGGAAGGAAGGAAGGAAGTGGCGGAAGGAAGTGGCGGAAGGAAGGAAGGAAGTGGCGGAAGGAAGGAAGTGGCGGAAGGAAGGAAGTGGCGGAAGGAAGGAAGTGGCGGAAGGAAGGAAGGAAGGAAGGAAGGAAGTGGCGGAAGGAAGGAAGGAAGGAAGGAAGGAAGGAAGGAAGGAAGGAAGGAAGTGGCGAGGAAGGAAGGAAGGAAGGAAGGAAGGAAGGAAGGAAGGAAGGAAGGAAGGAAGGAAGGAAGGAAGGAAGGAAGGAAGGAAGGAAGGAAGGAAGGAAGGAAGGAAGGAAGGAAGGAAGGAAGGAAGGAAGGAAGGAAGGAAGGAGGAAGGAAGGAAGGAAGGAAGGAAGGAAGGAAGGAAGGAAGGAAGGAAGGAAGGAAGGAAGGAAGGAAGGAAGGAAGGAAGGAAGGAAGGAAGGAAGGAAGGAAGTGGCGGAAGGAAAGTGGCGGAAGGAAGGAAGGAAGTGGCGGAAGGAAGTGGCGGAAGGAAGGAATGAAGTGGCGGAAGGAAGGAAGGAAGTGGCGGAAGTGGCGGAAGGAAGGAAGGAAGTAGCGGAAGGAAGGAAGTGGCGGAAGGAAGGAAGTGGCGGAAGGAAGTGGCGGAAGGAAGGAAGTGGCGGAAGGAAGGAAGTGGCGGAAGGAAGGAAGTGGCGGAAGGAAGTGGCGGAAGGAAGTGGCGGAAGGAAGTGGCGGAAGGAAGGAAGGAAGTGGCGGAAGGAAGTGGCGGAAGGAAGTGGCGGAAGGAAGTGGCGGAAGGAAGTGGCGGAAGGAAGGAAGGAAGTGGCGGAAGGAAGTGGCGGAAGGAAGGAAGTGGCGGAAGGAAGTGGCGGAAGGAAGGAAGGAAGTGGCGGAAGGAAGGAAGGAAGGAAAGTGGCGGAAGGAAGGAAGTGGCGGAAGTGGCGGAAGGAAGTGGCGGAAGGAAGTGGCGGAAGGAAGTGGCGGAAGTGGCGGAAGGAAGTGGCGGAAGTGGCGGAAGGAAGTGGCGGAAGGAAGGAAGTGGCGGAAGGAAGGAAGGAAGTGGCGGAAGGAAGGAAGGAAGTGGCGGAAGGAAGGAAGGAAGGAAGTGGCGGAAGGAAGTGGCGGAAGGAAGGAAGGAAGTGGCGGAAGGAAGGAAGTGGCGGAAGGAAGGAAGTGGCGGAAGGAAGGAAGGAAGGAAGTGGCGGAAGGAAGGAAGGAAGTGGCGGAAGGAAGTGGCGGAAGGAAGTGGCGGAAGGAAGGAAGGAAAGGAAGGAAGGAAGGAAGGAAGGAAGGAAAGGAAGGAAGGAAGTGGCGGAAGGAAGTGGCGGAAGGAAGTGGCGAGAAGGAAGGAAGGAAGGAAGGAGGAAGGAAGGAAGGAAGGAAGGAAGGAAGGAAGGAAGGAAGGAAGGAAGGAAGGAAGGAAGGAAGGAAGGAAGGAAGGAAGGAAGGAAGGAAGGAAGGAAGGAAGGAAGGAAGGAAGGAAGGAAGGAAGGAAGGAAGGGAAGGAAGGAAGGAAGTGGCGGAAGGAAGTGGCGGAAGGAAGTGGCGGAAGGAAGTGGCGGAAGGAAGGAAGGAAGGAAGGAAGTGGCGGAAGGAAGTGGCGGAAGGAAGTGGCGGAAGAAGGAAGGAGGAAGGAAGGAAGTGGCGGAAGGAAGGAAGGAAGGAAGGAAGGAAGGAAGGAAGGAAGGAAGGAAGGAAGGAAGGAAGGAAGGAAGGAAGGGAAGGAAGGAAGGAAGGAGGGAAGGAAGGAAGAAGGAAGGAAGGAAGGAAGGAAGGAAGGAAGGAAGGAAGAAGGAAGGAAGGAAGGAGGAAGGAAGGAAGGAAGGAAGGAAGGAAGTGGCGGAAGGAAGGAAGGAAGGAAGGAAGTGGCGGAAGGAAGGAAGTGGCGGAAGGAAGTGGCGGAAGGAAGGGAAGTGGCGGAAGGAAGTGGCGGAAGGAAGTGGCGGAAGGAAGTGGCGGAAGGAAGGAAGGAAGTGGCGGAAGGAAGGAAGGGGCGGAAGGAAGGAAGGAAGGAAGGAAGGAAGGAAGGAAGGAAGGAAGGAAGGAAGGAAGGAAGGGCGGAAGGAAGGAAGGAGAAGGAAGTGGCGGAAGGAAGTGGCGGAAGGAAGGAAGGAAGTGGCGGAAGGAAGGAAGTGGCGGAAGGAAGGAAGTGGCGGAAGGAAGGAAGGAAGGAAGTGGCGGAAGGAAGGAAGGAAGGAAGTGGCGGAAGGAAGGCGGAAGGAAGTGGCGGAAGGAAGTGGCGGAAGGAAGGAAGTGGCGGAAGGAAGGAAGGAAGGAAGGAAGGAAGGAAGGAAGGAAGGAAGGAAGGAAGGAAGGAAGGAAGGAAGGAAAAGGAAGGAAGGAAGGAAGGAAGGAAGGAAGGAAGGAAGAAGGAAGGAAAGGAAGGAAGGAAGGAAGGAAGGAAGGAAGGAAGGAAGGAAGGAAGAAGGAAGGAAGGAAGGAAGGAAGGAAGGAAGTGAGCGGAAGGAAGGGAAGGAAGGAAGGAAGGAAGGAAGGAAGGAAGGAAGGAAGGAAGGAAGGAAGGAAGGAAGGAAGGAAGGAAGGAAGGAAGGAGGAAGGAAGGAAGGAAGGAAGGAAGGAAGGAAGGAAGGAAGGAGGAAGGAAGGAAGGAAGGAGGAAGGAAGGAAGGAAGGAAGGAAGGAAGGAAGGAAGGAAGGAAGGAAGGAAGGAAGGAAGGGGAAGGAAGTGGCGGAAGGAAGTGGCGGAAGGAAGGAAGGAAGTGGCGGAAGGAAGGAAGGAAGTGCGGAAGGAAGGAAGTGGCGGAAGGAAGGAAGTGGCGGAAGGAAGGGACGGAAGGAAGTGGCGGAAGGAAGTGGCGGAAGGAAGTGGCGGAAGGAAGTGGGGAAGGAAGGAAGGAAGGAAGGAAGGAAGGAAGGAAGGAAGTGGCGGAAGGAAGGAAGGAAGGAAGGAAGGAAGGAAGGAAGGAAGGAAGGAAGGAAGGAAGGAAGGAAGGAAGGAAGGAAGGAAGGAAGGAAGGAAGGAAGGGAAGGAAGGAAGGAAGGGGAGGAAGGAAGGAAGGAAGGAAGGAAGGAAGGAAGGAAGGAGGAAGGAAGGAAGGAAGTGGCGGAAGGAAGGAAGGAAGGAAGGAAGGAAGGAAGTGGCGGAAGGAAGGAAGGAAGAAGGAAGTGGCGGAAGGAAGGAAGGAGGTGGCAGGAAGGAAGGAAGGAAGGAAGGAAGGAAGGAAGGAAGGAAGGAAGGAAGGAAGGAAGGAAGGAAGGAAGGAAGGAAGGAAGGAAGGAAGGAAGGAAGGAAGGAAGGAAGGAAGGAAGTGGCGGAAGGAAGGAAGGAAGGAAGGAAGTGGGAAGGAAGGAAGGAAGGAAGGAAGGAAGTGCGGAAGAGGAAGGAAGGAAGGAAAGGAAGGAAGGAGGAAGGAAGGAAGGAAGGAAGGAAGGAAGGAAGGAAGGAAGGAAGGAAGGAAGGAAGGAAGGAAGGAAGGAAGGAAGGAAGGAAGGAAGGAAGGAAGGAAGGAAGGAAGGAAGGAAGGAAGGAAGGAAGGAAGGAAGTGGCGGAAGGAAGGAAGGAAGGAAGGAAGTGGCGGAAGGAAGGAAGTGGCGGAAGGAAGTGGCGGAAGGAAGGAAGTGGCGGAAGGAAGTGGCGGAAGGAAGTGGCGGAAGGAAGTGGCGGAAGGAAGTGGCGGAAGGAAGGAAGGAAGTGGCGGAAGGAAGGAAGGAAGTGGCGGAAGGAAGTGGCGGAAGGAAGGAAGGAAGGAAGGAAGGAAGGAAGGAAGGAAGGAAGGAAGGAAGGAAGGAAGTGGCGGAAGAAGGAAGGAAGGAAGGAAGGAAGTGCGGAAGGAAAGGAAGGAAGGAAGGAAGGAAGGAAGGAAGGAAGGAAGGAAGGAAGGAAAGGGAAAAGGAGGAAGGAAGGAAGGAAGGAAGGAAGGAAGGAAGGAAGGAAGGAAGGAAGGAAGAGGAAGGAGGAAGGAAGGAAGGAAGGAAGGAAGGAAGAGGAAGGAAGGAAGGAAGGAAGGAAGGAAGGAAGGAAGGAGAAGGAAGGAAGGAAGGAAGGAAGGGGAAGGAAGTGGCGGAAGGAAGTGGCGGAAGGAAGTGGCGGAAGGAAGTGGCGAAGGAAGGGGAAGAAGGAAGGAAGGAAGGAAGGAAGGAAGGAAGGAAGGAAGGAAGGAAGGAAGGAAGGAAGGAAGGAAGGAAGGAAGGAAGGAAGGAAGGAAGGAAGGAAGGAGAAGGAGGAAGGAAGGAAGGAAGGAAGGAAGTGCGGAAGGAAGTGGCGGAAGGAAGTGGCGGAAGGAAGGAAGGAAGGAAGGAAGGAAGGAAGGAAGGAAGAAGGAAGGAAGGAAGGAAGGAAGGAAGGAAGGAAGGAAGGAAGGAAGGAAGGAAGGAAGGAAGGAAGGAAGGAAGGAAGGAAGAAGGAAGGAAGAAGGAAGGAAGGAAGGAAGGAAGGAAGGGGAAGGAAGGAAGGAAGGAAGGAAGGAAGGAATGGAAGGAAGAAGGAAGTGGCGAAGGAAGGAAGGGAGGAAGGAAGGAAGTGGCGGAAGGAAGGAAAGGAAGTGGCGGAAGGAAGTGGGGAAGGAAGGGAAGGAAGTGCGGAAGGAAGGAAGGAAGGAAGGAAGGAAGGAAGGAAGTGGCGGAAGGAATGGCGAAGGAAGGCGAAGAGTGGGAAGGAGAAGTGCGGAAGGAGGGGAAGTGGCGGAGGAAGTGCGGAAGGGGAATGGCGAAGGAAGGAAGGAAGAGGGGAAGGAGGAAGGAAAAGGAAGGAGAAGGAAGGAAGGAAGGAAGAGAAGGAGGAGGAAGGAAGGAAGGAAGAAGGAAGGAAAGAAGGAAGGAAGGAAGGAAGGAAGGAAGGAAAGGAGGAAGGAAGGAAGGAAGGAAGGAAGGAGGAAGGAGGGGCCATTAGCTCCATGTGATGTCTAGAAAGTTTTATTACCAGTGATAGTTCAGCTAAAAAACATCTGACCCAAATCAGTTTATGCAGCTATTTGGTCCTCTCTTCACTTTAAAAATAAATCCTCAAACCCCAGCTGGATAAGCTTGCATGGCAAGGGAGATTTAATCCATAGCAAGATTTTGGTCAGATATTTTTCAAACACTGGCATAAATTTTTAATTTGGACTTTGATATCCAAACAGGCCCAGCTGTAGTCCTCCTGGGGATCCTTCCAGAGGCTTGGACTTTGAACAGGCTCTGCAGCAAACAGCAAAGACTTCTGAAAATTCTGACGGCTGCTGCTGAACTACCAAGCCCTACAATAAACTGGAAATCAACACATCCTGCCACTTGGAGGGACGGTTTAAAAAGAACCTCTCAAAGGAGAGCAAATGGAAAGTACATAGAGGCAGGAAATACTGGTGCATTTGTGTCTCCATCTGGGAAATATTCTAGGAATGTTCTCAGTAACACAGGATTAACACCTTGAAATGAGAAAAGCAAATAAACACAACTGGATATGGTTTCATTATTTGCTAAGTTCTGGTTTGATTTTCTTTTCATATTGCATATACTATGTACCCTTTTCTTCTAGATGTGGCCCTAGATAACTATGTGTTAAATCTTTGTATTCTGACCAATAAAAAAAAACTAAAAACCGATTCTTCTTTTCCGATAGGAAATCTAAATTTTCTCATGTCTTCCAAAATGTCACTTCAGTGCAGTCTGTGGCTAGCTGCTCTTTTGTGAGAGCAGCAAGTCAAGAACTTGCAACATCTAACATAAAAGACATTTTCCTACTGCTTTGGATCCAATACCCATTAGAAATGCCAGGTTTTGATATGCTAATATCTGATCTTACCAGCCCAAATTAATGCAACAGATACAATCCTTGCACCATCATTATAGTAAGTTCAGCACAACCTAGCTGATCTTAAAGTTCCATTGGAAAGTTGCACTTTGGATAAATAGGAAGATCAATGTAATTTCACCTTTATTAATTAAGAATATTTTAGCCACTTAGGCTTGAATCAGGAAAATTTGACAGTTCTATAGCTGCCCAAAACTGAACATCTCTGGACAAGTATATGCTTATCATTACTGTCACTTCTAGAAGATGGCAGACTCTTCTTCCTTTATTAAGGTCCTGATGAATGTGTGTCCTTTGGATTGATTGTCATGTTTCATTCCTTCCAAAACAGAAAGGTGTTTTCCTAATAGTAAATCTATAATCCACCATGGAAACATAATGTCACTGTGAATACAGCAAGAGATATCATAAGACAGAATGGAAACATGCTAGGAAAATTACCTCAGAAGGTGGTCCACCATCTTTTTTTCTGCTATTCCTGACTTTAGCCAACCATTACATGTGTTGTATTTCTTGAACACCAAATTCACTGAAAAAAAAGAAAATTAAATTGAGGATGTCAGCTACCAAAAAAAAAAAAAAAATCATTTTACCAATAGGCTGCGAGATGGGGAAGAGCATTTGTTTTTAAAGACTCTGGCAATAACGAAAGGAACTAGAATCACTGGAGAATTAAATTCTTGTTGCCACTGATTAATATACTGTCACGATATACTGTCAGCTTCTCCAGCAAAAAGACAACATATATAATTCTGAGAAGGGACATAATTTGCTGCATAGGCCTTCTTGCTAAAATTGTTGTGTTCTGCTTATGTGAGCTCTTATCTCCAGAAGCTGGACTGTGTCCATCAGCTCACTTCAGGGGTTCTGAAACAACAAGATATATAAAAACTTTTGGTTTGAACTTATCTGAGGAGCAAAAGGTTTTCTTGCCTGTGATGGTCTACTGATTGCCTGTATTTTTGATACTTGAGTTGGAAAAACACAGCCTCAAACCAATCTAAGTCATTTGAGTTTAAACCCTCCTTCCTCACCAACTACCTTTCATTGAAAATCTTGATTTTTCTCATGAATCTACAGTGAAGAGAAAAAATGTCAGGTCTGTATAGCACAGGAAATTCCCTTGAAACAAGCCAAAGTTCTTCAAAATCTTGTAATGTGAAGAAGGCCAAGAAACTACTGTAAATGGTAATCAGGCTCTGCAAAGTAGCTGACTTTATGCAAAGCAGGCAAGTGCAGTCAAAACACTTACAGTAATCAATTGAAGTTGTTGGGTAAAGTTTTTTCCATGTCCCATAAATTATTGAACAGTTAATTTCGTCTTTGTGCCTGCAAGACATTCTAGCTTTAGGATGACAGCTTTATCCATTAAAGGGAGTGTGGTGACAGCAGTACAGAGAGTGCTGAGAATGCAGGGAGAGAAGGCCCATTCTCAGCTGCATTACCACTGAACAATGCTGGGATACGTCAACATCTTAATCAATATGTGAGAGTCAATTAATGGGGAAGCGAGCACATGGCTTAAGCAGGATCTCATTATTAAGTTCGTGTTTCGTCCACCAAATAGGTGAAATCAATATAAAGCTGAGTATAATATAGTAAATACATAACCATCCACTCTTACCCAGCCTTTCTTCCCTCCTTATTCCCTCCTGGGCCAGATTCATACATGCCTCTTCTCTCTTTTATATTGCAAGGGCAGCTATTGAGGCAGACAG
The DNA here is from genome assembly GCF_028769735.1 of Zonotrichia leucophrys gambelii. Classification (NCBI taxonomy): domain Eukaryota; kingdom Metazoa; phylum Chordata; class Aves; order Passeriformes; family Passerellidae; genus Zonotrichia; species Zonotrichia leucophrys. The sequence continues at coordinate 43,736,702 of NC_088200.1, read as the reverse complement.
CAAAACTGACGGAAGTTGAACAGATTGCAAAGGCCCAAATTCTGTCTTGAGAGGCAAGGAGAAAGCCCCTCTGTGGCTCCAGAGGTATCCCTTTGAAAGAAAAGGTGTCATCCTTTAGAAACCTGCGCTTCTGTTTTCCTCCCTGTTGAAGGTTTCAGCAGATCAATGCTCTTACTGAGTCCTGGAAATGCAAGCAGTAGAGAAAACTGTTTTTTTACAGAAGGGACTTAGGATGCTCTCTGGGTCACTCACTATCTAGATTTATATTCTAGGCAGTTCCATAGTTTTGAAAAAGAGATCAGGATGTATGAATGAAGCAAGCATATAAATGGCTGACTTAATATCTTCATAGAAGAAATTACTTCAGCTATTTTATCTGCTCCTAAGCTTGTTGTTTTGGGGTTTTTGGGTAGCAAAGTCAATGGAGCTGAATCAGTTCTTCGGCAGGCACAGCATGGATATGTGCAATATCTGGTTTTACAAATAGCAGGGCATTTTATATTAATTTTTCAGCCAGTTGTGGTAGTTCAATTTTAAATAGAAAGGTTGGAAGGTGAGAGCAGTGACTGAACATTGAGAATTGAATATTTCACTTGCTTGGTTTACAGCGGAAGCACTTCTTTATGCCCTTGAAGATTCAGAAATATATAAGGGAAGAAAAAGAGAATTAAGAAAGGTGGCTTCTATGAATTAGTGTGAAAAGAATGAATAATGTAATCTGATCAGATAGTATGAAAGACTGTGTATGGTAGGTGCTGCTTACACTAAGGTAAAGATGTTCATTTGGAAATAAACCAAAGTCTTTAGACAGGGCATTATGGATCTGCCCTGAAATCAGCTGTAATACTTGGAATAATTTCCATGGCACAGGTTGGGCTATCTATTTAGTCTTCAAAATAATCTTCGATGTGACTGTACTCTCAGTGACACCCCTGTGGAGCAGAGTGAGCAGAAAGCATTGGTCTCTCTATAGGGAGGTCTCAGCCTTGGGAGTGCCTATGAATTTAGACTTGGATTTTTAAATCCCCCATCTTGGGTGACAGAGAATAGCATAACAGAAGGAGAAAATAAGAACAGTGTTATCAGAAAGCAAATTCCATGTGGTGTTTGAGTTTAGGAGGAGAACAGCTGACTAATTCAGCCACAGTACAGCCTTACTGTGTACAGTGACAGAAGGCAGTGTGGACTGATCAGAAGGTTCAGGGCAAGAGCCTGAAAAACATTCTGTTTTCACCTATGCAGAGTGAGAAACTTGAGCTGGTGTGTTCAGGATGTGCATATAGCTGGCAGATAATGCGCTCCTACTTCTGTTTTTGTTACCTAGTAGGTAATTAGAAAGTAGTGTAACACAACATGTTCAGGTTGGAAAAGGTGTGGCCTAGACATTTGAAAAGCAAATGAAAATAGCATGATGTCAGTCACTGCATCAAACTTTCTCACCTTTGTTTTTATCAGAGAAAAAAGTGTGAGAAAAAATTGGCAGTGTAAAGGGATACTGAAAGAATGACATATTTGTCTGTTAAGTATAAATATGAACAGCTATGGAGATCTGGTGCTATGGTGCTAGGTTTTAACTCCAGTAACATTCATCTAGTGCCAGGAAACACTAGATTTAGTACCTGAGGGATTGCAGTCTCAAATACCTTCTACATTTTGTTTTAATATGCTGCCAAGAATTTAAATTGGTAAAAGCTGGGGACTGACAAAAACTTGATCCCCAAGAGTTTTTCTGGCACAGATTTATCAGGGAATATGGTGCCATTATTTTTATTATAATTATTTTTTTGTGGTGGTTGGGGAGCTCATTTATAACTCTGTGACTTCTACTCCCAAATGTATTTTTAAAAATCTTAAATAAACAAAGGGTTTTATTTTCTTGGTGGCGCTAGGAGCTGTCATTCATTTTATATACAATATGCCTACTTGAATTGTAGTCATTTTAACATACTTCTTGAAAAATCAAGAGCAGGAGACAAAAAAAAAAAAAAAAGAAATTAAAAAAGAAAAGAAAAAAGAAAAAAGAAAAAGAAAAAAGAAAACAGAAAAGAGGAAGAAAAAAAAAAGAAAAGACTGTGGGGTACACATTCCTTCGAAACCACTACCACCCATCTGGTGCCTCTTGTTCCAGTGAGGGATGAACTTACAGTGTGTAGTAAAAATAGGCAACTCTCTTAGGGTCAGTCCTGCTTTCACTGATGTCAACAACCAGCATCTGTTTTGCAATAAATATATAATGGGAGGAAGCATTTCACAGGGAAATATGGGCTTGCAAGGGAAAAGCTGGACTTCTCTTGGAGACAGACATCTAACAAAATAACATTTAACCTTTATTAGACTTGTTTAACCTTTTTAGCTTCCCACTAGATAGAAGATCCCTATGATGCTTTGAATGAAAAGCAAAGCTAAGAAACTCCCTTTTATATTGCAATCATAATGGAAGGACCCAAATTAGTTGATGCAAGATCTAGATCAATTTTATAACATTGGATAGGAAGGCAAAGGGGGAATCTATTTTGAATGTGAATTGTGTTGTCTGTTTTGCAGGCCAGAGAAACTTCCTTCCCTTGGAGAGGAGACTGCTAGGATAGTCTTAGTGCTGCTCTGTGAAGGTGAGGAACACCTTCACTCTTGAGCCTTTAAGGTTTATGCAACTGACCTGCAAACCCTTTACACATATCAAACAGGCAACTACAAATAAAGCCTCTGTCAAATAGGTTTAGTCACTTAAGGTGATACAGCAAATAAATAGAACAGAAAATAAAATCAAAGAAGTTTCTGGTTCCTAGATTTATGCTCATTCCATCAGGTCAGGTTGAAGGCATCAACAGCGCATTGAAAACACAAAAGTAATAAATACAACAGTATCTTTATGGTTCCGCATTGCTCTCACATATCATAGCCAGGTCTCCCTAAATGTACTTTCAAGATCACTAAGTAACGGTTTATAGGGTTTGGTGGTTTTTTGTAAAAAGAATTTGTCATCTTGTCCCTTGAACAGACACAGCATAGCTTGCACTGCCCAGAATGCCTTCAATTTTACTATACAACTAGGTTAGATCTCTTAGGACTTGTACTCTTTCTTATACCTGTGTTACGGATAAGATATCCACCAGATTTATTCTTCCCTGTAGCTCAAAGTACAAGATAAAATTCCTTCCACCTGTTTGTTTAAAAAAATTATTGTATAGAAGCTATTTTGGTTTTGGTCTTCCCTTGAATTTTGCTAATAAAAGCACAAGCACAATAGTTTTCTTATTAAAAAAATTATTGCTGTGGTTTATAGTCTGCCTTTACCTTGAAGGAACACAAAACACTTTTCAAATTGCAGCTTGGACCTGGCAAGCTTCTGTGCCCTCACAGCGTCCTGTTGACTTGAATGATGTTCCCAACACATAAAGATTTCTCCATATGGATCCACTTGCAGATCTGGCCCTCAAGGCACAATTTGTCCCTATGCCAAGAGAATAAAAGCACTTTGAAGAAAGGAAATTTTATACATTTCGGGTCAGAGTTTCCACCTGGGCTTTGTTCCTTATGGAAGAACAGGGGTTGTGAGTTTCTAAAAGTGATGGATCTTCTAGGTTCTGCTGAAGGCTCCAGCAGCAGAGCCCCATTCCTTTTTGGGCCCCCCAATATAGCACGGTTTTCTGAGTAGCCATATTGCCTTTCCTGTATTCCTCTGCACATGAAATCTCCCTCTCCTGCATGCTGCTCCCATTCTCCTGAGGGAGTACACTCACCCACACGTGTCATGCACTTTCCATCCCTGGCATTGAGGAGGATGGGATTATTCCCCTTGCTCAAGGGGACACTGGCAGTGCTAGAGATGACAGGGCTGTAGCTGAGAGTCTGTCCTCAAAGGAAATATGCCTCAACAGATGACTGAGCATAATCTCAGCAAAGGTCCCTGAGCAGTCTTCTACAGAACTGAGTGATGGGGAGGACACTAGAGCAGCATCAGTACTGTACCCATCCTCCTTCCCTGGGTATACCCTATGGATGTGTTTCTCCTGCTCTCCAAAAGCAGAAATAAATCCCAAGTCCTTTATAAACAGTGCTCAGTCTGTATAACACCCTGTAGAAATTAAACCACTCGTTGACAGGGAGATTTGATGAGTAATGTCCCTCATTTCTGTCATGGGTGGAATTTAGCTGGTTAAATACACAGATTAGGATACCTAGATTAGTATGCCTATTCATTAAAGATTTGCATAAATATCTGGAGATTATAAAGGCAAAAACTTTCACTTTAAGGGCAAACACTTTCACTTTAAGCTAACTTCCAACTACAGCCCACATGACAAAAGCTCCAGATGTTTGTTCATTGCTTTCTCTGTGTAAAGGTCATGCATAGCCATTACTATATGTAGCTGGTCGTGCACTACATTTGTAAGTGCATAAACTACAAAAAACAATTTCAAGTGCTCTTCTTCTACACTGACAATTTCTGCTGCAATTAGGAATAGGTGCACCTCATAATTAGGGGCTCTAAAGAGATCACAGAAGTAAAAACTATGCCTTTAGCATGGAAGGGTTAAAATCTTAACAACCTACTTGCAAATTAGCAACACAGAGAGCAAATTTTTAAATTTAGACTTCTGAATATTCCTTGCAGGCGTGACATAGTGCAGGTTGCCCCACACCAAATTTATAATGAATTTATGTTAACTTGCAGAGCCATTTCATTTAGTAAAAACATCTAACAAATATTTTCACACTGCTCTAGAAATACTCAATATATGATTTGTAATGGGAAAGGTAAAATATTCTAGATAGGTAAAATACTCTATCAAAACAAATACATAAAACTGTCTTATTTTAGACTACATTTAGTGCAAGAAACATGCACATCTACTAAAATCCCCTGTTCAGCCTTTCCACTTGAAGCATGTGTTCATTAATTGCTTGGATGTTCTACATTGTCTTAACTAGCTAGAAGCGTCGTAGCTGAATATGCTCCCCACAATCACCTCAGATCAATGCGGTGGTAGGTCTCCTTTCATCCCTAGTCCAACAACCCCCCTCCAACAACAGAGGTCCTTTGCAGGCACAGGGCCCTGATTTATGTTTAATGCAGCAGTGTTTTTACTGCTTTTGGCACAAGATATTTGAAAGAGGTGAAAAAGACACACAGGCAAAAGTCTGTTTAGAAAACAATTCCAACATAAGCACCATATGCCTCCGACTCATAGGCTCATTTCCAGGCAAGCCACCACAGCAAGCACAACAATTAGCCCAGGTCTAATTTTTTTCTCCCTTAAGAAGTGGATGGGGGTGTGGGGGAGGGTAAAGGGAGCAAGTGAGTAGGGAAGTGTTTCTTCCTTCCTATAGGAAGGAAAATACTATAGGATTTTATTATTATTTTTTTAGAACTGCTTTTCTTTCCTTTTGCTGGTTTACTACCCTGTATCTATCTATCCCTAAGGAGTTTAAAAGCCCCAAGTAAGTATTATTAGGTTTTTAGTGTGCATTTTCTAATTTGGTGTGTGGGTGTGCATGCACACCTGTGTGTTGGAAGCAGTTAAACCCTCATGCAAGAAGAAGCAGGCTGGCTTTTATTGACACTGGTCCATTGGTAGGGACAGCAGTTTGCACCAGCAGGGACCATGCCTGTACACTGTCCCATTCATTCCTACAAGTGCAGACACCAAGATCATGTTACACATAATTTTCATATTTGATCAAATCTTTTGATATGCACATGACCTATATTTATCTGGGCTGAGAAAAGAAAGTTCACATTGCTAGAATAAAGGTAGTAGCTACAGCAGTAGAAAGAGAAAAAACAGTTTTGTTGCCCGTTGGTCTATGTTATTGGTGATTAGGATAAAACGTTTAATTAACTTCACCAAAATGAGGCTGAGAAGACCACGCCAGGGCACAAGGGAGATATGACTTTACAAAGGGGTGCTATCACTATCTCTACAAGAACTGAAAACTTAAAGGCTCCCCAACATTCAAGACTGAAGTTGTTTTTATTTTTCCTGTAATTCAAATCCTGTGATGTCTGGAGCTTTAAAGGAACAGGCAGCAAAGAGAGATCATCCTTGTGGTTCACACCAAGAGGAGGGGGCTTAACCACAAGCAGTAGTCATTATCATCAGACACCTGGAAAAAAATAACAAGATTTAAAATTTAAACAGCATAGTATCTACAGCTGAAGATAATCCATTCCTCTAGCGCAAGATGTATATCATTATTATTTGATCAGTAATGGCTGAAAGAGCTCAAATTATGAGTTTGAAACCAAAACATGGTTTCACTCAAATTATTCAATGCATAATAAACCATTTTCATAATTCAATCAAAGTATAGAAAAATATATTCACTGAATATTTTTTGCATTGAATCTCAAGAAATATTTTGCAAATAAGTTTTGAGGTTTCTTGGCCAGTTCCATTGCTTTTAGGCTGTTATCCCAGGTTATCCCAGGGCACCCAAGCTTTTACAAGTGTGCTTTTCTAGGGTGAAGGAAAAACCACCTCTAGGAGCATGTGAAATCATGTTAAGCTTGCTGCTAGATCTTCAGAAATAAACAAAATTTCTGCTAGGAATGAACGAGTCTGTAACAGGAAAAGCTTCCTGTATTCCCTCTGTCATTATGTGTACTTGGAAATTATCAAATTCTACTCCAGGTCTTAGTAAGAGACAGACCCTTTCTCTTTTTTTGAAAAAAAAATATAGAGGAGTATAGAAAAATTCAAGAAAATTCATACAGAATGAGGGTCGAGAGGAGGAGGATGTATGGAAAGGTGGTCATTTCATTTTTTTGTTAAAAGCAAATTGAAAACCCCAAAAGTTAATGCCAGAGACATCATCTGCCTAAAGCTCCCAAGGCACTTTACAAACATCAGCTGACATGTCCGTCACTGAGGAGAGCATCATTAGCAGGAATTTAGCTCAGGATTAACAGCATTCTGTGAAGTTAGTTGACACATTCACAACCATGGTTGCCCCACCACTGAGGAGTTTCCCACTCTGACAGTGTCATCCTCTTTGGACACCCTCCTCCAAAATCCTGCCTGACAGCACACAATATTAAGAAGGAATGAAATTAGGTTTGTTTTAAAGATGGGGTTTCTTTTGTGAAAAAGCCAGTGATCCTTTTGTTCAGTATTTCCTTTGTTTTGGTACAACAGGGATGTCAGCCAAGGGAAAAATGAAACATGATCAAGATCCCAAGACAAGTCAATTCCACTAGTGAGCCAGAGTGCTCTGTTAGACCAGCAGCTATAAGGGGAAAATATTTGTGACAATAACAGTGTGGCACCAGAAAAGAGAGGAGTTGCAGCAGGAAAAATTTCTGGAATGAAGAGAATTAGCTAGAGGTCAAGGGCTGGGAGCATGAATGGCAAGGTGGAAGCATAGAAAGAAAAGCATCTGGGAGAGAGAACTTTTCTGGGCTTTTATGTTGTTGGTTTTTGTTTTGTTGTTTTTTGGTTTTTATTTTTGGTGGGTTGGTTTTCATTTTGGTCTTTTGGGGGTTTTTACTTGGTGGTTTTTTTGCTTGGCTTTTTGTAGGGTTTTTATTTTTATCTTTACATTTTTATTATTGTGGGGTTTTTTGCTTTCCTTTGTTTTTCTAAATAGTGGAGGTGGGTAACTCGAGTTTGGAAGTTAAGATGCAGACCTAAACAATACAGTACTGCTAGTGCAAAATCAAATTTCCCTGTCTCTGGACTCTTTGCCTGCCTTGGCTTTTACAGCCTCTGGCCCTTCTTTGCTCCATCTGCCCTTCAGTCACATTTCAGTCTGTATCTGGACAATGCTTTGTGCAGGTTCATGAAATCCTATCAATCCACTCTTTTCAAAGTATCAGGCTAGCAGTCTATCTGCCCCATTGAGTGCAAATTCATATATCCTCCTGCCTCCTCACCCTTTTTCTTCTTTCTTTTTTTTTTCTTTTCCTGGCAATTAAAAAAGTAAAATCTAAGACCAAACAAATCAATGTTTACGGATTTGTAATAAGTTTCTTTCTATTTATTTATTTATTTATTTCCTCTTCAGTCACTAAAGAAGCAGCAGCAACTTGCAAGGAGCAGTTGTTGCCAGAGGGTGAATCATAGCTATATTGATTTGATTATGTAAAAGCTCAGAGGAACCTAAAGCCAGATACAGAAATATCTCATAGTCCAAACCCTGTGGGACACACACTAGTAAAAAAGCAATCTTTATATTGTTCCTGATAAAAGCATCATTAGTTTCCTCGCAGTGAAACCATTTCTCTGCTGATACAGTATATGGTTTTCCTTTTCTCTAGAATCCACTCAGACATAATTAACACTCAGTTACGAGACTTCAGGTTTCCTCTGGAGTGTGCACTTTGAGGCTGTTGAGAGCGCGGGTGCACAGCCCTGAGCACCTGAGTCGCTCGCTGGCCCCTCTGCAGAGCAGGGTCTGGCCTCCGGGGCGCGGGGTGCGCTGCACCCCAGGTTCGGCACCCTCACTTGCACCCCAGTTTGGTGGGGCTGAGGAGGCCCAGCAGTGCTGCCAGTGCTCTGCCAGAAAACGTCTCTCACCCCGCTCCAGGCTTCGTACCACAAAAAAGGTACAAAATCACACAGACACATGGACCTGCGCACAGAGACTCCTTCCCTGCTTTTCACAACAAAATGCTTCCATGTGTGATTTTCTGCAGAGCAGCTCCTCAGGGAAGAACTCTGCTGCCATAACTGGCTTGAAGGTGGGCTGGAAAAAGCAGGGGCAAAGAGTCTAAACTAAAACATCATGGAGAGATAAGGCTGCACATTTTTATTTAGCTTCTATTAATCACACAGCTAATATCTGGGCAGACTGAAACTGGGATAGGCAAATTCAGCAAATCCAGATCTTTCTATGTACTGTGAAGGAAGAATACAACCCATATTTTTTAAACCAATCCTGCAAGTTAATGTCTTCATTATAGAAGAAAGATGTATATTGTAAGTCAATTTACTTCATTCACCTCTAGTTTTCTCTTTCTTACCAATTTCAGTCTTCTTTTGGCCCAACCAAAGGAAAATACCAATGAACTTTAACATCCCTTGTTCGAATCTGCAATGTGGGCCTTGGCTGTAAGATAATATAAAGTGTTACCATGATACTAAAGGTGATACGAGACAGATATGGCACAGCTATGCTTCTTGCTAAAATACTATGTGCTTCAGAGAGGAAACTTCATGTAGGTGAAAGAAGGGAAAGGACAGAAAGACTCATTTCAACGCTTGCACCTGTCTTCTCTTCAAATCAATGTGAAGACTCCTCAAGGAAACTTTAAGACATCTGGGAGTTTTGCTGACAACTCTGAAGGATTCATACACATACAATTTGAAACAATGCTAGAAAACTCAAAATGTCTAAATGTGATGATTTTGGGGGATCATTTTACCTAGTTTCAAAAACCTTTAACCTTATTCCTGTATCACTAACATAAGAATGTTTTTGTCCCATACTCTTGAATTGCCAAACAATTGGGATTACTACAAACCAGACAATTATTCTCTTTTTTTGTCTGTCTCTCTCTCAGAGCTCAATTCATGTCTTTTTCTTTCTCAGAGCTGTTCCAATCCTGGCTGGTGTGTGCCCTGAACTCTTCATACAGCACCACATAGTTACATACAGGCTAAAGCACAACATTTAGAAGACTTGCAAAAATGCAGCCTGCTGAACACTTTCCATAACCAGCGCTTGAGAAGAAAGCCTGTTCGCATAAATTATTTATTCAGCCTACCATTTGCAGTGATTTTTCATTATCAACACAGGAATAATTCCAGTGGTTTCAGGTCTCTTCACCTGCTACTGCAGTACCCACAAAGGCAGGGGTGTGACTGTATAGTACATCAAGTGTAGGATAGCAACCTGTCTGCCTGATTGATTTGTTCAAGTAAGATGGATCCCTGCTGTTCACAGCTATCTCTGTCTCCCATTGCAATGTGGTGCTGAATCCAGAGAGCGCCACAAAATACGGTCCTCAGCAGTGAGGGCTGAGACCACTTCAGGTCTCTGGGTTGAACCTGGTGCATAGTCCCTGGATGTCTTTTAGCACAAAAGTGGAAACAAATCTCATGAAAAGAGATCTTCAGTTATTGGAGAAGCAAGTGATTCACCCATCTTTTACACATAAGCATAGGAAGTTGCTAATAAAATATTAAGTGCACTGTGATATGGTGTTTTTACTCTGAATTCTGTACACATTTACAGTTGAACCACATGAATTAAGAGTCTTGTTCTGACAAACCTGTGGTCTTTGGTGATTTTAATTGTAACTTAAAAGAATACTTAACCTTTTGCATGACCTTCGCAATCTGAGTGATCCGCTAGCATGGCTTACAGCATTACAAGTCTGTTTAAACCATACACAGATATTTGTCCCTGCAGTTCTCAGCGTTCAAAACAGGTGAACCTGACGCCTCACTTGTGACCAGGAGAACTGCTCACACTTCATGGATGACATGTGATTTGAAGTTATTTGTGATGAAACAAAACC